>NC_137123.1:1282364-1362364 GCF_949319135.1 Squalius cephalus
GTCTAATTTCACCAGTTTGAACTGAAAACAGGCCTAGTGATGCATGTAATAATGGGTTTACTGTCATCGTGAAGTGATAAGAAAAATTAAAGCCGCTTTCATCATGTTAGATAATGAATGTGTACATGTTGAGAATGAATATAATCATCCAATTTTTTTCCAATCTTAAAATGCACACAAGTAGATCAGAGAAATCAAAATGTTCTCTGAGTCCCCCTAACTAGCCCACCTCACATTCGGGACCCAGTGATTATAAAACCCTGAAATATGTGTGTTAACCCCCTGAGGTCGAGCGATAGGATCGTTTCTGTTCTTATCTGTGCAAAAGAGACTCAAAATACTCTGTTGATTTTGATCTTACATACTTGTGTCATACATCCTGTTAAGTGTGTATTTTTGTGTGTATACTCACAATAAAAACAAAGTGTTGTGCTTTTCGCCAAATAAAGAAAAATAAACATGATGCGAGTTCTGCCTTCTCTCTGCCAGTGAAGTCCATTCTGAAACGCGTCCGAAAATGAACTAACTCAGCGAATACTTCTCACACAGACACGTGAGATATGTCTTTATGAAGCTTGGATTCTCTTCTTTTAAATGAAGTAATTTATATAAAAAACAAATATTCCCATCTTATGTAATCCGTTTGAAAGCAAGGAGATGTACCGTTTTTTCGTTCTCCCTTCATTATCTCTATAATGAGCTGAGGCCGCCACGCCCCTGGCGCTATTCACATGGTAAATAGTTTAGGTGATCTATGCATCGCACACGCCCCCCGATCAATGCCTTGAAAACACGAAGTTTCGTTATCAGATTCACTGATAGTTCATCGCGTATCGAGGATGAGGACTATATTTTGCCTAGTTTTGGCTAGCTTTTGACATCTTACAGGAACGATTGCCTTACAATATCCCTAACATTCGTGTATATGCTCAAGTGTAAACTTTTTTAAATATGATATTACTCTTTAAACATATTTGTATATGAAATATATTTCACTCAGTTTTGATTAGCTTATGACACTGATTATCATGCTAAAATACTGCCTTATGCGTAATGTAGCTTGTTTGCGAATATCTGCTTAGGTTATATAATGTGATTTAGTGCAAATATATTTCAGCCTCTGGTAAAATATGTGATACTGTCTAAATACATTATATTTTTATATAAATGTTCGGTTTTGGTCAGCCTATGACACTGTTTATCATGCTTCAACACTGCCTTATGCACAGATGTTTGTGAATACAGGTGTAAATGTTTGAAATGTAGTGATGTGTCGTTCGCGAACGATCCGTTCATTGCGTGCGTCACTAAATGCGTGCGGTCTTTATGGCCCATCAACAGACACTCGCGGTGACGCGGTCTATGGCCCATCAATAGATATTTCTCCGTCCTCAATCATCAATCAACATTGTGATTTCTTTAATTGTGTTATCAGCATGCTCACATGTTTTTTTTTTGTTTAGTTTTTTTACAGATGTGACAATGAACATGTCCAAGCACCTGTCCTGAAGAGAGCCAAGGCTAACCAGCAGGCAACCAACAGGCAGTCCACTCTGTCATGGAAAACAGAGACTGATGTTGACATGGTTCCACAGACTGTGCGACTCCGTCCTGCACGGGAAACTGGACCACAACTGAGTCTATTCAAACATTTTTTTCAGAAAGTGCTGTGTCAACTCTGTGCCACAACACCAATGCTCAGGCTGCCAAGGCAACTGCAAAGGGCTGCAAATATAAATGGACAGATATCAGCATCAGTGAGATGTACCGCTACATCGGGCTGCTGTTCTACATGGCCATGGTGAAGGTCAGCTCCATCAGGGACTACTGGCGGCAAAGCAGTGTTTTCTCCGTACCCTTTCATGGTTCAGGTCATACTTAGATGGGAGAGGTTATTATGTGAGTATAGGAGACCATAAGTCTGAGTGGACATCCATGACATGCGGAGTCCCTCAAGGCTCAATTCTTGCGCCACTCCTGTTCAACCTGTATATGCTCCCAATGAGCCAAATAATGAGAAAGAACCAAATCTCTTACCACAGCTATGCAGACGACACACGATTTACTTAGCCCTATCGCCTAACGATTACAGCCCCATTGACTCCCTGTGCCAATGCATTGATGAAGTAAACAGTTGGATGTGTCAAAACTTTCTTCAGTT
Organism: Squalius cephalus; assembly: GCF_949319135.1. Lineage (NCBI taxonomy): Eukaryota > Metazoa > Chordata > Actinopteri > Cypriniformes > Leuciscidae > Squalius > Squalius cephalus. The sequence goes on from NC_137123.1 coordinate 1,284,526, forward strand.
AACCCTCTGGGGACCAAGGTGTTTTTGGAGCCCTTGAGATGTTCTGACATGCCTTGAAATTTGTGCTTTTTTCAGTTATTTATAAACATGTTAACCCTCTGGGGACCAGAAACGCGCCCGCGCGTTTTGCTCGTTTTTTTTTTTTTGCAATGAAAATAAACACTAAATGCTCTGTTAATTTTGATCTTTCATTTTCGTGTAATACATCAATCGATCCTGTTCAGTTTCTATTTTTTTTCTGTATACTCATAATAAAAATAAAGTGTTTTGCTTTTTGACAAATAAAGAAAAATTAACATGATGCGATTTCTGCCTTCTCTCTGTCAGTAAACTCCCATTTGAAACGCGTTCGAAAATGATCTATAACTCCGCGAAAATTCAGTCAAACAGGCAAACAGACCCACGGGCATAAAGCTTGAGATTGCATCTTTTAAATGAAGTCATTTATATAAAAAACAAATATTCTCAGCTTCTGTAACCTGTATAAAAAGAGAGCGACTCCAGTCGAGCTCATTACGAGCTAATTCACAGTAATGTGACCACTCCCCGGAGAGCGCGTGCTATTCAAACGCAAATTCTGAGAACCATTTCACACCTGTGAAACGCCCACATCAGCTGTAAACAAAGCGCGTCGCGATCGAGTGAGGCATAATTTAGCCTACCTTATGGAGAAAAGATGTTGCTGATATGAGGAGCAATATATCCTGATATGAGGAGCAGATTCCGCTGAGGAAAGAGGTAGGCTGTTTTCTTTTCTCACGTGTGGAATAACGTTATGGAATAACGTTAGTGTAGGCCTATGTAAACCGCAAAAAGATGAAGCGCATTTCTACAATATGACTCGCCTTTCTGTGAGATGAATGAAGGGGACATATTTGTAAAGACTGTTTAGCCTAAATATGAATCGCGCGTCTGTGTGTGAAAGAATAAACTGCTTTGCTATAGCCTACTGAGATGAGTAAAAATCGACTGGAATATGTTGAAATAAAATGAAATAAAATGTATTTGTATAAGCAACGTATTAAACTGCAAATTAGCATGTATATGCCCTAATATTTCATAAAAACAACGTTACAGTCAGTCACTTGTTGACTAGATTTGGGTACAGTTTTTAGGCTACTGTAGAATATACTACCACATCAAATAAGCTTTTGTTTAGCAATTGTCTATATTCAAACTAATGAATACATATGATAAAATGTAGGCCTATAATCTTTTTTCTTTTTCTTTTTTACAAAGAAAGAGTACACTTGAAATATTGTTGAAATTGTAATTATTGTTGTAATTGTAACATTTTTAATAAAATAGCAAAACATATTTACAAGAGAGATGTAAGCGAAATCTTAAATGGTCAATATAAGTCTACTTCTAAATACATATTTTGTCCTTGTATTGTGGCTCAGTCAGTGTCACACCTGAATGAATGGCTCATTATGCAGAGTCATTATGCAGAGTGGGTGGGACATTGAAATCTAATGTGTAAACTACTCCTCCCCCTCGCATATTGGCTTTCCAAGCAAAACCTGTTTTACACCATTTAAATCAATGTATTTTTTTTTGTGAACGATAAAGCAAGACTATTTTAACATAATTTTGAAGCTAGAACTCAAAGGGACAACATCCATTGGTCAAAAGTCTTGTGGACACATATTTAATATGTGTTTTGTGGTCTTAATTCAGCAACTTTCATTTTAATTTTTTCCAATAACCACGCATAAACATTATTCTCTTAAAAATACAAACATCTACATACACGTTGCTCGCATATTATGGTAGCCCTGTTTGTGCTATATAGAGTGAATTTACACCTTTGCCATTAACGTCTTTATAAATAACTGAAAAAAGCACAAATGTCAAGGCATGTCAGAACATCTCAAGGACCCCAAAAACAGCCTGGTCCCCAGAGGGTTAATGGCAAAGGTGTAAAATCACTCTATATAGCACAAACAGGGCTACCAAAATATGCGGCAACGTGTATGTAGATGTTTGTATTTTTAAGAGAATAATGTTTATGCGTGGTTATTGGAAAAAATAAAAATGAAAGTGGCTGAATTAAGACCACAAAACACATATTAAATATGTGTCCACAAGACCTTTGTCTAATTGATGTTGTACCTTTGAGTACTGGCTTCAAAATTATGTGAAAATAGTCTTGCTTTATCGTTCACAAAAAAAAAATACATTGATTTAAATGGTGTAAAACAGGTTTTGCTTGGAAAGCCAATATGCGAGGGGGGCGTGAAGGAGTAGTTTACACCTGGGTTGTCCCACCCACTCTGCATAATGACTCTGCATAATTAGCCATTCATTCAGGTGTGACACTGACTGAGCCACAATGCAAGGACAATATATTTAGAAGAATACTTATATTGACCATTTAAGATTTCGCTTACATCTATCTTGTAAATATGTTTAGCTATTTTATTAAAAATGTTACAATTACAACAATAATTACAATTTCAACAATATTTCAAGTGTACTCTTTCTTTGTAAAAAAAAAAAAAGAAAGAAAAAAAAGATTATAGGCCTACATTTTATCATATGTATTCATTAGTTTGAATATAGCCAACATTGGAACATCTAACATCTTAGTCTATGACTTTATTTTTGACAAAAATAGTGTGACTAACGCCTGACTAACATTGTTTTATTGAAATATCAGGGCATATAAATGTTAATTTACGTTGCTTATACAAATACATTTTATTTCAACATATTCCAGTCGATTTTTACTCATCTCAGTAGGCCAGGGAACGACAACTGGCGGCCCGCAGGCCAAAACTGGCCCGCCAGCAATATTTTCTGGCCCGCCGGAACATTTTGGAAGTCCTAAATGCTGCACAAAACTCTTCCACTACTTGAGAAAAGCCGCAGTCGCGCAGCGATTTCACCGCCGCATACTGTGTGAAACGCCTATAGGGAATAATGCGGCGCGGGATTACATTTTAAAGTATACCACCGGACGCGAATAGCGCGTTAAATTCGCGCCTGCCGCGTCTAGTTATACGCTTTACCACTTTGTGTTCATTCGCGCGTCAAAAGACGGTTGCGGTCAGAACTTTGGTGTAGTTTGGACGGAGCGGGCGGTCTGACTGACATCTTTTGACAGCGCAACCGCACTTCATTCTGACCGCCTGTAGGCTACATCATCATCATCAATCGGCTGCGAACAGGGTAGGTTGACAGTCGGTCACTAATTTTGTCCATTCCTTGCGATTGCTGGCAACTTCTCGTAGTTCGCTCACTGTTGCTGGTACGTTCTTATTGATGAGTTCGCCGATATATTGATGGTATAGCCTTCGCGCTCTACCTCGACTTCTTTTGCCATGCCGTTGTTGTGGCGCGTACAAGACATACTTATTGATCAAGTCGCTCTCATGTCTTCTTAGGCAGTGTCCGACAAATCTTAGCTGTCTCTGTTGTACTTGAAGAACGAGTGGGTTGCGGCCGACTCTCTCATAAATCACTTTATTGCTTTCCTTGTCCAGTCGCTTTATGCCAAGCATGATTCTATAGCAGTTGGTGGCAAAACTGTTGAGTTGGTCTCTAAGTTTGCTGTTAAGGATCCAGCTCTCGCAACCATAGAGCAGAATTGAGACACACGCAGATTCGAATATGTTGATCTTGAGTGTAATTGGAAGACTTTGTGACTGAAACACGTTCTTCATCTTCCAGAAGGCCCCCCATGCTTGGCCTTTTCGTATTTTGACATCGGATTCGCTAGAGGCGATGTGGGAGCCAAGATATTTGAAGTTCTTGGTCCATTCGATGGTCTGTCCATCTAGCTCTATGTGCTGATGATTGTGTATTGCCATGTCCAGACCGGCATATTCTTGGTTGGTCAGTGCTACTGTTTTACCTATATTGACTTGAAGGCCTACTCTCCTGGCCCACTTTGCTGTTGTTGTGAGTTGTTCCTGTGCTCTGTCCAGGGTGTTTTCAAATAGGGCGATGTCATCAGCGAAATCCAAGTCAAATAGTGATACTTCTGGATTTCTGCTGGATTCTTTTAAATGTGTTACGATTCCGCGCGATAATGTGTTCTTTGCATGCTCTTCTTCGTCTCGATTTAATACATAGTCAATGACAATTATGAATAGGAAGGGAGCTAGGGTATCGCCATGTAGGACGCCTGTTGTAACGTCGAAGTGGTCTGACAGCTTCCCTTCTAATAGTACGTGACTCTTTGACTTGTTATAGATTGTGCGGATCGCTCTTACTGTTTTGTCTGGGATTCCATAATGTCTTAGTATGTCGAACATGGTTGATCTCTTGATGGAATCGAATGCCATCTTGAAATCCACAAAGGTGATATAATAATCGAGTTTCTTGTCTTGGAAGCCTTCGATTATTCTACGCAGGATGTGGACTTGTTCTGTACATCCTCTCCCTCTTCTAAAGCCAGCTTGATTGGCGCGTAGGATCTTGTCGATCGGGTCTCTTATTCAATGGAGAAGGACCTTGTTGTATACTTTGGCGGCGACTGACATCAAGCTGATCCCTCTGTAGTTGTTCATTAGGGTGAGGTCTCCTCTCTTGGGCAGTGGTACTATCAGATTCGTGGTGAACTGTTCTGGTGCTTTTTCTTGACAGTATACATCGTTGCAGATGTTGCAGATGAGATCGGCAACATAGTCTCCTCCGTATTTCAGTGCCTCTGGTGTGATTGCATAATCGCAACCAGGAGATTTGCCATTCTTCAGGTCTTCAATTGCGCACTTTATCTCTATGATAGTGAATGTACTTGTGTTGATCGCAAGATCCTGGGCAGCTGGTTCGATTGGCAAATCGTCAGTGATTATGTTGTTGTTTAACAAGGTTTTAAAGTATTGTTGCCACTCCTTTAGCAGTTCTTGTGACGATTTGATGTCTGTTCCGTCTGCTCTTTTCATCTTGTGTTTGTTTGTTGACTTAGTCTTGCCGCTGATCTCTTTGACTATCTCCCAAGTTGTTCTTAGTTTATTTGCTTTTGCTGCTTCTTTAAGTCGCTGTAGTTTTTCTTCCAAGTAGTTGATCCTGTCCTGCTCGTATGAGTCAAGCAGATCTTGAGTGAGTTGTTTCATGTTCAAACTCTTGTTTCTCTTAGCTTTATTCCGTGCTTTTAGAATTTCAATCGTTTCGCTCGAAACCCAGTTCTTTGGTGCTTTTTTCCTGACTAGGCCGACCGTGCTCTTTGCAGCTTCTTCGATGGCTGTTACTAATCTATCGTATTTTGGCTGCATATCATCGCAGTCGTCTTCTCTCCTAAGTGCGTTGTAGCGATTTTGGATAGTGACGGTATATTGTTCTTGTAGCTCCTCGTTGTCTTTGAGCTTTCTCCAGTCGAACTTGAGGCGCTTGTTCTTGTTTTCTCTTGGCGCTCTCAGGCTGATCTTGATCTCTGCGCTTACTATTCTGTGGTCTGACCCAAGATCGATTGTGTTGTACGCTCTCACGTTCTTCACCGAATTGATCCACTTGCCGTTAATGAGTATGTGATCTAGTTGAGCTCTATTTTTCCCGTCTTTTGCATTTCTATTGGCATCCGGTTGCCACGTCCAGATTCTGGATTTTGGATGAGGGAATCTGGGCTGTAATGGCCTTGTGTTTGCTGCTTCACAGAAGTCAACTAGTCTACTTCCATTGTCATTTGTTGCTTTGTGCAGAACGTGTTTGGCTATAACTCTTGGATTTGACTGATGGCTGTCTTCTCCAATTCTTGCATGAAGTCGCCTGCAATGACGAGCATATTGTGTGGCGATGTTTCATGTGCACATTTAATAAGCTGGTTATAGAAGTTGTCTTTCTCTGTCTTTGGTTTTTCTTCTGTCGGGGCATAGGCTACGATGACTGTTGTTAAAGGGTTGCCCGCAAATGTTGCTGTCATTATCCGCTCAGACACTTTAGTTGTTGCTGTCAGGGATTTGTTGGCTTTGCTACTCGTGAGGAGTCCTATTCCTCCAACGTGATTGCCTTGGGTTGTTTTTGTGGCTGAGCAGAAGTCGAATCTCCATTCTTTGTTGTTGTAGATTTCGATGTAGGTGTTAATGCCATCGGCCGCTGGTAGTCGGTGCTCTTGTATGGCTACGATGTCGATTCCTTTCTCTCCACACCCATGAATAAGCTGATGGAACCGGTCAGATTGTTCAAATGTTGGTGTTTCTTGGTTGCCTCTTTTTTCAGTTTTTCGTAGAGTACGGACGTTGTAGGTACCAATGATGGTTGGTTTGCGATGAGAAAATAGACGCTGCTTGGTCGTGTTGTTGCTGCTTGTTTTGTCTTGCTTTGACACTGCATGATCGGGAGCAGGTGACTGCCCCTTCATACGCGATGGAATCGCGCAGTGACGCGGCAAAGACAGTTTATTGCCCGGAATGGTTACTTCATTTGTGACTTTCGAAGTAATTTGTTAAAACCAAGCGGGTTACTAGCCCTGCAAGGAGTGGGTCAGTTTAATGTCATGACTCAGGACCTGTAGGCTACACCTAGCTCTGAGGAGCTGTTTGGTACTGAAACCATTGTCAGTCAACAACATTCTTTTTTTGCAAGGATGTTTGAAATAGTTCGACAGAAAATAGCCTACTTCATTTGTCAGTAGGGCAATATGATTTTCGTTTATGTTGCTTAGAAATTTGAGTGATAGGCTTTGTCCGATTTAATTTATGTTATTTATATTTCATAATTTTTTTCTGTGGCATTTTTTTTCTCTGCTGACAGTACAATGTTAAAATAGCCTAATATTTATATTGACACGAACACAATTTTTGTATAGCATTTATAATTATTATAGGCAACTTAATCTCCTTCTTTCCGAGACTTTCTTTTAGAGACATTTGAATGTGAGATTATGGAAACGAGATCTAAATTTTGCGGACCCGTCAGGTCGGGAAATAAAGCGGATGAACACCGAGTGTATTTTAAGCGGTTGCTGAATAACCTTGTGGGAGCGGGACGGAAAAAAAAGGTCCCGCGCAGACCTCCTTAAACCATAGGTGTGTATGTGTGTGTCCCGAATAAATAATAATAATAATAATAATAAAGGAATAAAGTTCAAAAGTCGGACTGTAAGCGAATGAGGCATGATTGCTATTCACACCTTTATTAAAATGGCTGTAATCTGTTACCACAATAATACTTGATCTGTTTAAAAGGTGTTAAATTAAAAATCAAAATTAAAATTTGTCTAATCCAGTAATTATTTTTTTTATAATTTTTTTTCTATTTTTGATCTGAGCACAATCAGAAAATCAGAAAACCCGTCATTATTCGTTTTTTCATTTTAGTTCAGGAATGGAAAAACAAGTCGTTATTCATCTTTTTATTTTTGGTTTTAATTTGAAAAAAAAAACGATTGAACGAATGATCCACGGACTGTGACGACACATCATATTCCGCAATCATAGGCCTATATAAGAGTATTTAATTTGTAGCCATAGGCCTACTCTGTGTAGCTGGCCCGCCATCTACTGGCAAAAAAAAATATTGGCCCGCGGCCAAAGTTACTTGCCGACCCCTGCAGTAGGCTATGGCAAAGCAGTTTATTCTTTCACACACAGACACGCGATTCATATTTAGGCTAAACACTCTTTACAAATATGTACCCTTCATTCATCTCACAGAAACGCGAGTCATATTATAGAAATGCGATTCATCTTTTTGCGGTTTATAGGCCTACACTAACGTTATTCCATAACGTTATTCCACACTTGAGAAAAGAAAACAGCCTACCTCACTCCTCAGCGCGATCTGCTGCTCATATCAGGAGATATTTCTCCTCATCAGCACTGTGGAAACTTTTCTCCATAAAGGCTATAATGTCTCACTCGCGACGCGCTTTGTTTACAGCTGATGTGGGCATTTCACAGACTGAAATGGTTCTCAGAATTTGCATTTGAATAGCATGCGCTCTCCGGGGAGTGGTCAAATTACTGTGAATCATCTCGTAATGAGCTCGACTGGAGTCGCTCTCTTTGTATACAGATTACAGAAACTAAGAATATTTGTTTTTTATATAAATGACTTCAATTAAAAGATGCGATCTCAAGCTTTATGCCCGTGGGTCTGTTTGCCTGTTTGACTGAATTTTCGCGGAGTTATAGATCATTTTCGAACGCGTTTCAAACGGGAGTTTACTGACAGAGAGAAGGCAGAAATCGCATCATCTTAATTTTTCTTTATTTGTCAAAAAGCAAAACACTTTATTTTTATTGTGAGTATACAGAAAAAAAATAGAAACTGAACAGGATCGATTGATGTATTACACGAAAATGAAAGATCAAAATTAACAGAGCATTTAGTGTTTATTTTCATTGCTAAAAAAAAAAAACGAGCAAAACGCGCGGGCGCGTTTTTGGTCCCCAGAGGGTTAAACAAAGACAAAACTGAAGTCATTGCGTTTGGAAACAAAGATGAAGTTCTCAAGGTGAATGCATACCTTCACTCTAGGGGTCAAACAACTAAAAATCAAGTCAGGAATCTTGGTGTGACACTAGAGTCAGACCTTAGTTTCAGTAGTCATGTCAAAGCAATAACTAAATCAGCATACTATCATCTGAAAAATATTGCAAGAATTAGATGCTTTGTTTCCAGACAAGACTTAGAGAAACTTGTGCATGCTTTCATCACCAGCAGGGTGGATTATTGTAATGGACTCCTCACTGGCCTTCCCAAAAAGACCATAAGACAGTTGCAGCTCATACAGAACGCTGCCGCCAGGATTCTGAGCAGTACCAGAAAATATGAACATATCACACCAGTCCTCAGGTCTTTACACTGGCTCCCAGTTAAATTTAGGATTGATTTTAAAGTATTAATGGTATATAAATCATTCAATGGCCTAGGACCTCAATACATTGCAGATATGCTCACTGAATATAAACCCAACAGATCACTCAGATCATTAGGATCATATCAGCTAGAAATACCAAGGGTTCACTCTAAGCATGGCGAGTCCGCTTTTAGCTATAATGCCAGCCGCAGCTGGAACCAGCTTCCAGAGGAGATCAGATGTGCTCCTACAGTAGTCACATTCAAATCCAGACTCAAAACACATCTGTTTAGCTATGCATTTACTGAATGAGCACTGTGCCAATGCTCGTCCGACTGTTTGTACTGTACTGTACTTTATTTTATTTTTCTAAACTGTTTTAATTATTCTTATTTCTTTTATTATTTTAATTTCTTCTATGTAAAGCACTTTGAATTGCCATTGTGTATGAAATGTGCTATATAAATAAACTTGCCTTGCCTTGCCTTGCCTTGCCAGCTACAGTTATGTCCCGGGACAGATACCGCACCATTTCATGGAATGTGCACGAGTCTCCCAGATGCAGATATGGATAATGACAGAAAGAGGGGCACAGCTGAACATGACCGTCTTTTCAGGGTCAAACCTCTCATGGACACTATTCGTCATGCTTGTAAAGCCATCTATCATCCTAAAAGAAACTTATCTGTGGATGAAAGAATGGTGGCATGCAAAGCACACACAGGTATTTTATTTTTTTAAATCAATGTTGGAAACCGTTGTGCTGTTTAATATATTTTTTTATAACCTGTCATAGTTTTTTTCAGGATTCTTTGAATAATTTTTTTTTTTATACAAAAAAAAAGTTTGGTCTCTTTTTCTTTCTTTCTTTAAAAAAAATGCTATTTTAAGACCCCGCGGTATCCGATATTACCGTAATACCGCCCAACCCTAATATCGGATACCGCGGGATCTTAAAATAGCACCGGTATCAGTTTCAATACCGTCATTACCGGCACTTATATAGCCTATAATATATATAATTTATTTATTGCCTAAAAAATGCTTATGTGTGGTTGCAGTTTGGCAATATTTCTGGTTCCAACCGAATGAGAAAGGGAGAGGCGGTAAATACTGACGAGGCAATTTGTAAATTGTGCAATAAAAAGGTGACCGCGAGAGATGTAAACACCTCTAACGTAGCATCTCCGAAACAACCGCCCACTCACTGCTGCCAGGATGCATAAGCGCATTAAGTTTCGTATTTGTTAAAATATTATAATGTTATTTTTTCCATCTTTGTTGATTATGAAAAGTGAACAGCACAAATAAGATGGGATGCATCGGGAGTCCACTTCAATAAATTTAGTTTTGTAAAAGGCCTCTTTAAAACGAATTTCGTTTTGTATAAATTGTATCTAAATTTGTATAAAATTTTCATCAACCAATTGCCTTGATTTAATATAATCATGACATGATGGGCATGCCGCGGTCACTTGCATTGAAATCTCATAAAAAACTCAGTGTAGGCTATCTCTCACAGACATGACAAATAAATAAAGCTTGAAATTTCTTTAAACGAAACAATTAAAAACGAAAGAAATAGGCAACTCACTGATTAGGCTAAGTAATCCATGATGTGCATTTCTCTCGTTCATACAGAGATGCGATCGTCAATTTCATTAAATGAAACAATTCAAAACGAAAAGAAATATAGTCTGAATAATCAATGGTGTGCATTTCTCTCTATAGCGTTCACTACAGAGATGGCGAGCGTCAATTTCTTTAACCTGTTAAGCTGCAACCCCACTTTTGAAAAATCCCCAGAAATGACATACCCAAACTGAAACAGATACAGTTCATGAACCCTTTGTACTAAAAGCACAAGTATGATCTCATTTGAAAGCTGACACCTGGCAGTTTATTGTAAATGTAGAATTAATTATTGTCATAATGACAAAAATTGTTATAAATAGCTTCAAAGTTTTGTAAAGTTATTAGAAATTAATTTTAATGAAACATCCTCATGAAAATAAAATTGAAGTTGGCCCTGGAGCAATCTAGAAATGCACTACAGCTAAAGCCACATGTCTAAACATTTTATGTTTAAAATCTGAAGATAATAAGTCCAAAACTCTTTATTTAGTGAAATGTTTTTCAAGACCATGTCAGTTGACTTTATTTTGATTTGAGGCTAAAATGCTGCTGATGTTTAGTCATCTTTTAAGTCATCCATTCAGTCTTATTGTCTCTATTGTTTTGTGGTGCAAACGAGCCCCATTCAGTCTCAGTCTCCCCCTGCACACATTCACACTTCTCCAGCCTGGTTATGGCTCGAAATATGCATTTCTTTTGTTTGCATTATAGTTACTAACGACTGGCTATTCACATGCTATTCATTGGGTTTCAATCCCTAAATTCTTTTCTCAAAGTTCACCTCACATTTTAAATAAAGAATAAAGAACATTCTTGAATAAAGAAACTTTCAGTAAGCATTCAAAAAAACATAAAAGTATAACTTCTAGGTTGCAGGTGCACCTAGGGAGCTAGCATGTTAGCTTAGCACACCATTAATACATGACAATTTATGAGATTAAAACCATGTTTGTGCTCCAAACTTACTTTAAAACGCAAGTGGAGTATTTTAAATAATCTTCTGTAATCTAATTTGGCTTCAGATAAAAAAATCAGACAGAAAATATACTATTGTATACTGTTCTGCACAATGATAGTCTATATAGATTAGCATTACATTATAAATATAATCTATTATTGTGAAAATACCTGGCATGGCTTGGAAAACACAGGTAACTCAAATATCATTGCAATCATGTTTATTATCTTCAAAACATCTGTATCTGCATTTTACAGCGCGAACTCTGTAGCTTTGTGTGTACCAGTGACGTCCTGGAATGTCACATGATCATGGCTCTTCTTCATGTTCCATATATGGACATTTATTGTGCATATAGCGCCCTCAGGCTATTGGTATGAATTGAAAACACAGTATCAGAGTATGCAAGCGCTCATAATGATTACATCGACGCATTTGGGTATAAATTCAATAAATATTATTCCTGTCTATAGAAATATGATGTGAATCTATGAGAATATATCAATATTTCTCCAAATCTGCACATTTTTTAGCTAAAGCCCTGAGGGACGTTGTTTTGTGTATCGCTGTCATGACGACGGCACGGGAGTTTTTTATGAATGAAAGCGGCTGACGCGCATAATTCATATTAAAGGTATCGACTCATTTTTTCATTTCATAACTCCTGACACAAATTAAGAAATAACTGTCGCTATAAGTTTCTCAGAATACAATAGTGGTCAAATACTGAAACTTGAGTCTTATATCTTTTTAATGATGTATAGTTTGTCGAAGTATAACATTAAATCTGATAGTAACTTTGAGCTATATATAAAAAAAACCGCTTCAGTGCGCCGACGCACTGGTGCAGCTTAACAGGTTAAACTAAACAATTCAAAACGAAAGAAATAGGCTACTCACTGATTAGGCTAAGTAATCCACGATGTGCATTTCTCTCTAGGCGCGTTCATACGGAGATGCGATCGTCAATTTCAGTAAACGAAACCATTCAAAACGAAAATAAATAGACTAGCCTACTCTCTGTAATCCATGATGTCCATTTCTCTCTATAGCGTTCACTACGGAGATGCCGATCATCAATTTCTTTAAACGAAACAATTCAAAACGAAAAGAAAAAGGCCACTCTCTGATTGTGTAATGATGTGCATTTCTCTCTATAGGTGCGTTCACTACAGAGATGGCGATCGTCAACTTCCATCTTTGCAGAAAAGTTTTATTAATAAAAATCAATGGACACGCGTCACCGGATTACAAAGGCACTTCTTGCTTGTTGCACGCACACAGATATTATGTTGAATAATGGTGGGCTCCGGCTCATAATAACAGTTAATGCCGTCGGCCTGACTCAGAAACAACGTGCAGGGGTTGGGCTTGATTTTTTTGTTGTTGTTTTTTTGCCCGATCTGGCATTCAGTTTCTGAACGGTGTAGGCACAAGCCAACAGTTTGGTGACGCCGTTTGAGCCCATTATGTCATAATTTTTAATTAGTCACGGTAATACCGTATACCCCGGTAAAATAGGGAGGCGGTTTGACGGTATCAAAATTCGAATACCGCCCAAGCCTACAGTGAATCATTCATCAGTTCCTCATTCTTTGTTCAGGCTGCCTCACAGCACCTTGATAGGCCATTAGCCATTGGGGGAGTGTCTTTAGTCACACCCCTGGTGTGAATCACATTAATATTCATGGCCCACGCATACAGCAGTGCTGACACAAAAACTGACATGCAAAATTAAAATCATTATATTGCTGTTTGTGAAAGAGTGATCAGAATGATTTCCACATCATTTTGTAGAAAAAATTCTAGCCTACAAGAATAGTCATTCAAAAGTCTTATGGACAACTATTCAGTGTGTGTTAAATGGCCTTATTGCAGTGACAATGTTTTTCCCAAAACGTACTAACCAGGCATAATATTTTTTTTCTATAAAATGCAAACATGTACATCCATTTTGCTCACATATTATTGTAGCAGAGCCTGTGCTGAATACAGCAAAATTACATAAGTAAAAGTAAATATAGTAGACAATAGATAATCCCGACACGGAGGCGCCGGCACGTGAACTGGAGCTCATCTCATAAATGAACCGAAACTCAGCATATACGGTGGCCTACTTGCCTCACAGACCTGAGACATATATAGAAAGCTTGAAATGTCTACTTTTAAACAGAACAATTAAAAAAAAAGAAATAAGACTGCTCTGCTCTCTGCTTATGTAATCTGTATGAAATGTGTATTTCTCTCTGGCGCCTTCACTATAACGAGATAACGAGTCAGCATCGTCAACTTCATCTTTGCAGCCGACACTGACACAGAAAACACTTGTTTATTAATAAACTTGTTTATTAATAAACAATTAAAATGTCTCCTTGCTATATTTGACATATTCATAATCATTACTTTTGCCGGTTCTTTGTGACAGCTTTTAGGAGCTTTATTGGCAGAGCCACCCTTACATGTTACATGAACGCGTCACCATCGCATCACCCCCGAAAACATGGAGATTTTTTTCTTTTTGGGGGCATTTTGTTTGTGTTCAGTCTTTATCAGTTGTCTTTATGTTAATGTTTCAGTTAACAGTTTTTCAGTTGTTTTCAGTAATTTTGTCAGGGCTAGGCTACAGGAGCAGCATCTGTACTCTCACGGCTGTAGACGGTAATGTTTTCTCTTGGTTCATGTCAGTCAGTATGACTTAATTTTGATATACAAGTCGCACCTGACTATAAGTCACAGGACCAGCCAAACTATTAAAAAAAGTGCGACTTATAGTCCGGAAAATACGGTATATTGCAAAGCTAGCATCAAGCACATTTCATGTTTGTCCATCTGTGCAAGAACCCCCTTTAAGCATGCGCAACGTTTCAGATAGTATGTCAAATGTAAACACATGAATCGGATATGGGGCAAGAACGTGTAAACGGAAGGTCATATAGGCAACAAATCAGATTTGGGCATCAGGACCTGCAGTGTAAATGAGGCTTGCTTGTCCCACATACTTGAGTATCAGCAATGAGCAGTTTGGATCCTTCAGTTTGCCAGAGAGCAGCTTGACTCCTGGGTGATTGTAGCTCAGGTCCAGCTCTCTCAGGTGTGATGGGTTTAAACTCAGAGCTGAAGACACATAACCACAGCCTTCCTGTGTCACCATACAGCCAGACAACCTACAGACACACAGTCAGACCATCTTCAGACACACATCAACATTATGACCAGCAGACTGTAAATAATCTCTTATATATTATTAAATACCTCAGAATCTGCAGCTTACAGTGTGGGCTCTTCAGTCCTTCAGAAATAATCTTCACTCCTGAATCCTGCAGGTCATTGTTCGTCAGGTCCAGCTCTCTCAGGTGTGAGGGGTTTGAACTCAGAGCTGAAGACACATAACCACAGCCTTCCTCTGTCACCATACAGCCAGACAACCTACACACACACACAGTCAGACCATCTTCAGACACACACAGTCAGATCATCAACAAAAACTCACATGACTGGCAGACTGTTGTTGAAAACTTTTATTCCTTCATCGAAGCAAACCAGGAGAAGTTTGAGATCTCGTTCAAGTAGAAGTTATTCTTTATTGAGCGTGCTGCAGGTCTTCCAACTAGTCTTACTAATGTAACTTTACATATTGTCTTATAGGCATTTCAGTGGGCTGTCCTTAAAGGTGCTGACCTTACACACAGCCTTAGAGATGATCACTAAATCTAATCATCTAAAGACAATAGAGGCAATTACCCCCAACTGACTTCCCCAAATGGTATAAACACAAATGGTCACGGGAACTAAGACTAGGTAAACATTCACACACAGTTCAACTCTTAGTTGGAAGATCAAAGACTAACAAAACCCCTGACTATTACAATGTTTAGACAGCTGACTTCTAATCAGTAAATTGATGCCATCATGTTCACCTTGAATGCCCAATACAGTGTAGTTCACCTTAGTTTTTCATGTGATGTTATGTAAGGAAGTAGGATCAGCAGATCTTAAACATATTCTTAAATTTGTAATCCCACATTGTAAATAATCTCTTATATGTTCTTTTTTCAATTTCAGCGGACAAATATATACATTTATCAAGGCAGAAATGCTTCTTTACAATAAAACAAAAACATATACGTCAATACAGAGACAGCATTATAACCCATCATGTCTACCAATGGTCATGGAAATGAAATACTCAAGCTTATACAGATGTTTTGTGTTTTACACAAGAACAAGGGGAGCTATTACTTATAATTATAAAAAAAACATTACCTTACAGACCATTTATGCTTCAAAAAATGTCAGTGCGAATTGGTTTTATATAATCAATAATTTTTTACCATATTGAACAAATGTATTCTATCTGGGCTCTCAAGGAAAAGGAAATCTTTTCCATCACACACATATAAATATATAAATATATATATATATATATATATATATATATATATATATAGTGTAATATGTCAATCCAATCATCAACTGTAAGTGGCTCTGGTTTTAGCCATTTCTTTGTAATTACTTTTTTTACTGGCTGCCAGAAGAATTAACATCAGTTTCTTATCGATGTTATTCCACCCATCAAAAGAAATATTAGCCAGATGTAAACATTCACAATTACAAGGAATCGTCACCTCAAAAACAGCTTTCAAATTTCCTTCAATCCCTTGCCAAAACTGGGTTAATTTCTGACACTCCCCAAAAATATTATAATGGTTAGATTCCCTTTTCCCTTTGTATCTTTTCTGTGTTGGTGTGGTAAATCTCTTATATATTCTTAAATACCTCAGTATCTGCAGCTTACAGTGTGGGCTCTTCAGTCCTTCAGAAATAATCTTCACTCCTGAATCCTGCAGGTCATTGTTCGTCAGGTCCAGCTCTCTCAGGTGTGAGGGGTTTGAACTCAGAGCTGAAGACACATAACCACAGCCTTCCTCTGTCACCATACAGCCAGACAACCTACAGACACACACAGTCAGACCATCTTCAGACACACATCAACATTATGACCGGCAGACTGTAAATAATCTCTTATATGTTATTAAATACCTCAGTATCTGCAGCTTACAGTTTGCGCTTTTCAGTCCTTCAGAAATAATCTTCACTCCTGAATCCTGCAGGACATTGTTACTCAGGTCCAGCTCTCTCAGGTGTGAGGGGTTTGAACTCAGAGCTGAACACACATAACCACAGCCTTCCTCTGTCACCATACAGCCAGACAACCTACACACACACACACACACACACACACACACACACACACACACACACACCGACATTATGAACGGCAGACTGTAAATTATCTCTCATAGATGATCTTATCTCAGATTAGATTGGAACAATCAGAATAATATCCAGTTCCATCCGACTTCTGACCTATAATGCTGCCTGAATCATAATCATACACTGTTCGTTCGCTGGCTGGAGGAGAACTGCCCCCCCGACTGAGCCTGGTTTCTCCCAAGGTTGTTTTCTCCATTCGGCCCTGATGGAGTTTTGGTTTCTTGCCACTGTCACCTTTTTTCACCTTTGTTGCCATTGGCTTTTGGCTTGCTTAATTGGGGACTAGTGTTGTCACGGTACCAAAATTTCAGTATTCAGTACCAATACCAGTGAAAATCCATGGTTCTCGGTACCAATTTCGGTACCAAAGCTTAATTTAGATTAAATTTACATATAATAAAGTGTATATCATGGTTACAAATATGGAAACTGTAGTATTAAAAACACTTTACACTTTAATAAGATTATATTTGTTAGATAACATTAGATAAAATGACCTAACAATAAACAATAGTTATAAACTGTCGCAATTATTCTCCTTGGGGTTAATTTAAAAATACATTTTTAAAATCAAAAGTTAACATTATTTAATGCACAATGAATGAAGTGAACAAACATGGCCAATCAAGTGTTTGTATTAAATAACATTCACAAACATTAATTAATGTTGTAAAAATATATTGTTCACTCAATGTGTTGATGTTAGATAACGCATTAAGTAATGTTAATGAATGGTGTAATTATTGTAGTGTTACCAAACTGTACAGGAGATAAAACGTGTTTTATTTGACTTGACTGTACTTTTATTTAATCCAAAACTGCATTCATATTTAATTTTAAGAGGGCTTTTTAAACCCTTAGGAGTTATCCAGCCAAGAATAAGCCTAGAACTGCTTTACTGACGGACTGATATTAATAACATAATGACGGCTTTTTATTTCTCATCTCCATAAATATATCTAATAGTAAAGCTAATGCAAGGGCTAGAAATCAATTAATTCTTTGCTGATACTTCCTCGTCATCATGGAGAGCGCAGTTCGCACCGCTTTCTCCTTTCTACAAGCGCTTGCTCTTTTTTAACATTTAATTTTGTATTCAAATTACTCAATTCTTTTGACATATAAGAGGTCTTTGTACCATTGAAACATCCGGCAAGTTTCACAGCTTAAAACGTCAAAACAAAACAAAACAAAAAAAAAGACAAAAAAAAAAAATGTGTTCAACCAAGCTCCAAAAAATGGCTTGTTAGAATATTGTGGGTTTTGTCACGTCACATGGGCAAATACATTCGCATCAACAAATAGTTTTTGAGTTTTTCAGAGAGAGTTTGCAAAGAAACTTGTGCAAAGATAAAGCAGCAACTGTATTGGATCTGACAGCAGCTTGATCTCAAAGCAAAAGTATTTTGATTAAAAAAAACGAAAGCAGTTTAATCACGAGTTCTACGATTCTGTTCGTTTTTCATCACGTCGGAAAAGATGGCGGCCACGTGCAACTAGAGCTGAGACTCGGAGTGTGTATTATCTTTGGATACTTTGGCGTATAAATCACCAGAATGCCCCCATCGAGGAAAGGCCCGACACCGGAGGAGTTCGAGGAGATAAAGCTCTCTCTCCACTCCCTGTGCGGCGATGTGACTGCGGTTAGAGTGCTGCAGGAGCAGCTCCTGGGGCTACTGGAGGAGGTGAAACAACTACGCCTCCAGAATGCAGAAAAAGACCAGTGCATTGAGGATCTCGAGCGGCGAGTGGATGAGCTGGAGCAATACTCCCGTGTGAATGATGTGGTCATCACCGGCATGCGTGATGAAGATCAGGCCGCGCTCCTATGCGCGTGCGGTGGCCGCGGACAGTGGGGAGCTCAGCGACCAGGAAATACAGTCGGTGGAACAACAGGTTGCTTCCTACCTCCAGAGCAGGGGGATAGAGACGGACCTGGAGTACATCGAGGCGTGTCACCCACTGCCCACGAAGAACGAGAGACCACCAGCGGTCATTATGAGGTTTACCAATCGGAAAAAGAAAATAGCACTTCTGAAGCAAGGACGCAAACTGAAAGGCACAAATGTTTTCATAAATGAACACTTGACAAAGAAAAATGCTGACATCGCAAGGATTGCACGACAACTTAGAAAACAAGGCAAGATTCAACAAACCTGGGTAACTAACTGTAAGATCTTCATCAAACTAAATGGGACACCGGAGGAAGCAAAAGTCTTAGTGGTGAAGAGGATAGAAGATCTTGACAAGTATTGACATTGATGCAGCACCTGGTATCAAAGTAGCTTGTGACTCACATCATCAAAATTCTAAACATACCAAGAATACAGACTACACCAAGTATTGATATAGACATGTTACAGAACATCCTACAACATCAACAAATGGACCTGGAAACGTGTGAGTATAAAGAGCACACCACAACAGAGACAGATACTGAGATAGACCCTGCCAATAATTTTTTCTCTTCGATTGTTAAAAACTGCAATTATTTTACCCAAGAACAATATGAAAACAGTGTAAAATCAGAAGATAACCTGTCAATAATACATTTTAATAGTCGAAGCATTTACACTAATTTTGAGGCTATCAAAGATTACTTGGAACATTTCTCTCATCCATTTAGCATTATTGCAATTACTGAAACCTGGTTTAACGATGATAAAGGTATTGATTTCTGTCTTGATGGCTATGAATTAAGATATACAAATAGAATAAACAAAATAGGAGGGGGGGTTGCTTTGTACCTTCATAAATCTGTTAAATTTAATGTTTCAACTGATATGACCATAGCTGTGGATGGTTTATTTGAATGCATAACAGTGGAAATCCATAATGATAAAAAGACAAATATCTTCATGAGTTGTGTATACCGGGCAACTGGTTCAAGCATAGAAACTTTCAATGAGTGGATGGGTAAATTGTTTTCTTCTGTGTGCCAAAAGAACATATTTATCTGTGGTGACTTTAACATTGATTTGTTAAATCCAACCAAACTAAAAAACTTTGACAACTTCACTGACACAATGTATAGCTTGTCTCTGTACCCAACTATAACGAAACCGAGCAGAATAACGTCACATAGTGCCACAATCATTGACAACATTTTTACTAACATTATGGGAAATCAAATCATCAGTGGCCTACTTATATGTGATATCACTGACCACTTACCTGTTTTTACTTTGTATGACTGTAATCTCAAGAAAACGAAAGATACTATGATAAAAATCTCTAAACGAAAAATTACTGAGGACATGATTCGTGCCCTAAACAATAGTTTAGCGCTCCAGGATTGGACTTCAGTTTACAGAGAACTTAATGTGGACAGTGCTTATTGTAATTTTCTAGATATCTTCATTTTCTTGCATAATAAACACTGCCCTGTGAAAGAATATTTTATAAAGGAAACACATAAGAAAAGCCTCTGGATTACAAAAGGAATAATTAATGCCTGTAAAAAGAAAAACAATCTCTATAAATTGTTTATTAAAGTAAAAACAAAATAAGCAGAACAAAGATATAAGAAGTACAAAAATAAATTAAAGCTGCAAGCAGCGATGAAAGGGCCCTCGCACCCGTGCCATCAACACTCGGTGGCTTTAGGAAGACAGAGCATGGTTGGGAAATGTACATTTAAGGAGGTATATATAGTAAGAGTATGTCAAAGTCAGTTACAAAATGTTTTGTATAATGGTGATAATAGCATGCTTCATGACTCAGCTAAGTGTTGCTAGCATGTTTAGTCTGTTTCTAGCATGCTTAGTACACAATAATTATGTGGTTAGTACTGCATTACTGTGTTAACCATGTCAGTTTCTGTTGCCAGTAGGTGGCGTTATGACTATAACTGAATATGAGCATGGATGTGTGTTCAGGACAGAACTCTTATCAAACGTGTGAAGTTTGGCGCAAATTGGACATTGCCTTCTTGAGTAACAACAAAGTCATGTTTCATTGAATTAGCATTCTTTAGCACTTAGCTAAGCATTGTTAGCATGTTTTAACATGTTTCTAGCATGTTTAGAACTCAATGGCATTTTTAACATGTTGCTAGAACGGCATCAACATGTTAAACATCACTTCCTGTTGCCAGTAGGTGGCGCTATTACTATAACTGAACATTCTCATGTAGATGTGTTCAGGCCATGACTCTTATCAAAAGTGTGAAGTTTGTGGCAGATTGGACATTCCATGCCTGAGTTACAGCAAATTCCTATTTAATTGCAATAATAGCATGCTTTAGCACTTAGCTAAGAGTTTGCTAGCATGTTTTAGCATGTTTCTAGTATGTTGTTAGCATGTTTAACACTTGCTGGCACTTTTTTATGTTATTAGGAGTCCATAACAGTGTTAAACATGTCACTTCCTGTTGCCAGCAGGTGGCGCTATGACTGTAATTGAATATAAGCATTGGTTATGTGTTCAGGACAGAACGCTTATCAAAAGTGTGAAGTTTGGGGCAGATTGGACATTCCATGCCTGAGTTACAGCAAATTCCTATTTAATTGCAGTAATATCATTCTTTAGCACTTAGCTAAGTGTTTGCTAGTATGTTTTAGCATGTCTCTAGTATGTTGGTAGGATGTTTAGCACCTACTGGCATTTTTTATATGTTATTAGGAGTCAAGAACAGTGTTAAACGTCACTTCCTGTTGCCAGCAGGTGGCGCTATGACTATAACTAAATATGAGCATGGACATGTGTTCAAGAGATAACTCTTATCAAACGTGTGAAGTTTGGGGTAGATTGTACGTTGCCTTCTTGAGTAACAACAAAGTCCTGTTTCATTGAATTAGCATGCTTTAGCACTTAGCTAAGTATTGCTAACATGTTTTAATATGTTTCTAGCATGTTTAGAACTCAATGGCATTTTTAACATGTTGCTAGAACGGCATCAACGTGTTAAACATGTCACTTCCTGTTGCCAGTAGGTGGCGCTATTACTATAACTGAATTTGAGCATAGACATGTGTTCAGGCCATGATTCTTATCAAACGTGTGAAGTTTGGGGCAGATTGGACATTCCATGCCTGAGTTACAGCAAATTTCTATTTAATTGCAGTAATAGCATGCTTTAGCACTTAGCTAAGTGTTTGCTAGCATGTTTCTAGTATGTTGCTAACCTGTTTAGCACTTGCTGGCTCTTTTTTATATGTTATTAGGAGACCACAACAGTGTTAAACATGTCACTTCCTGTTGACAGCAGGTGGCGCTATTACTATAACTGTATATTCTCATGTAGATGTGTTCAGGCCATGACTCTTATCAAACGTGTGAAGTTTGGGGCAGATTGGACATTCCATGCCTGTGTTACAGCAAATTCCTATTTAATTGCAGCAATAGCATGCTTTAGCACTTAGCTAAGTGTTTGCTAGCATGTTTTAGCATGTTTCTAGTATGTTGTTAGCATGTTTAGCACTTGCTGGCACTTTTTTTATATGTTTTTATATGTCCACAACAGTGTTTAACATGTCACTTCCTGTTGCCAGCAGGTTGCACTATGACTGTAACTGAATATGAGCATGGTCATGTGTTCAGGACAGAACGTTTATTAAAAGAATGAAGTTTGGCGCAGATTGGACATTGCCTTCTTGAGTAACAACAACATCCTGTTTCATTGAATTAGCATGCTTTAGCACTTAGCTAAGTATTGCTAGCATGTTTTAACATGTTTCTAGCATGTTTAGAAGTCAATGGTATTTTTAACATGTTGCTAGAATGGCATCAACGTGTTTAACATGACACTTCCTGTTACCAGTAGGTGGCGCTATTACTATAACTGAATATTCTCATGTAGATGTGTTCAGGACAGAACACTTATCAAAAGTGTGAAGTTTGGGGCAGATTGGACATTCCATGCCTGAGTTACAGCAAATTCCTATTTAATTGCAATAATAGCATGCTTTAGCACTTAGCTAAGAGTTTGCTAGCATGTTTTAACATGCTTCTAGTATGTTGTTAGCATGTTTAGCACTTGCTGGCACTTTTTTATATGTTATTAGGAGTCCATAACAGTGTTAAACATGTCACTTCCTGTTGCCAGCAGGTGGCGCTATGACTATAACTGAATATGAGCATGGTCATGTGTTCAGGACAGAACTCTTATCAAACGTGTGAAGTTTGGGGCAGATTGGACATTCCATGCCTGAGTTACAGCAACTTCCTGTTTCATGGCGAAACATCGAAATTTGTCAGGCCGCCGAGGACCCGCCCTTCGACGAAAACTCAAGATCTTCGCAATTTAACGTCGCAAAGGCCTTAAGATTACACTCACCAAATTTGAAGATGATCAGATTAAAACTGTAGGAGGAGTTCGTTAAAGTACGAGGCCTGAAAATGGCAAAAACTGCACAAAAATCTGAGAGGAAGTTCAAAATGTCTGACTTCCTGTTGTGTTTAGGGCTATGCTCCAAGAGACTTTTTTGTAGGTATTAGGTCATTACATGTATGTACCGAATTTCGTGCATGTACGTGGAACGTTGCGGGAGGCGCACTCCGTTGAACTTTTATAGGTGGCGCTATCGAGCCATTTTGCCCCGTCCAATTCTGAAACCTATATCAGATGTAAATTTTCGCCAGTTCTGACGCGTGTGCAAAGTTTTGTGAGTTTTCGAGCATGTTTAGGCCCTCAAAAATGCAATTAAATGCGGAGAATAATAATAATAATAATAATAATTAAAGCTGCAAGCAGCGATGAAAGGGCCCTCGCACCCGTGCCATCAACACTCGGTGGCTTTAGGAAGGCAGAGCATGGTTGGGAAATGTACATTTAAGGAGGTATATATAGTAAGAGTATGTCAAAGTCAGTTACAAAATGTTTTGTATAATGGTGATAATAGCATGCTTCATGACTCAGCTAAGTGTTGCTAGCATGTTCAGTCTGTTTCTAGCATGCTTAGTACACAATAATTATGTGGTTAGTACTGCATTACGGTGTTAACCATGTCAGTTTCTGTTGCCAGTAGGTGGCGTTATGACTATAACTGAATATGAGCATGGATGTGTGTTCAGGACAGAACTCTTATCAAACATGTGAAGTTTGGTGCAAATTGGACATTGCCTTCTTGAGTAACAACAAAGTCATGTTTCATTGAATTAGCATTCTTTAGAACTTAGCTAAGCATTGTTAGCATGTTTTAACATGTTGCTAGAACGGCATCAACGTGTTAAACATGTCACTTCCTGTTGCCAGTTGGTGGCGCTATTACTATAACTGAACATTCTCATGTAGATGTGTTCAGGCCATGACTCTTATCAAAAGTGTGAAGTTTGGGGCAGATTGGACATTCCATGCCTGAGTTACAGCAAATTCCTATTTAATTGCAATAATAGCATGCTTTAGCACTTGGCTAAGAGTTTGCTAGCATGTTTTAGCATGTTTCTAGTATGTTGTTAGCATGTTTAACACTTGCTGGCACTTTTTTATATGTTATTAGGAGTCCACAACAGTGTTAAACATGTCACTTCCTGTTGCCAGCAGGTGGCGCTATGACTGTAACTGAATATAAGCATGGTCATGTGTTCAGGACAGAACGCTTATCAAAAGTGTGAAGTTTGGGGCAGATTGGACATTCCATGCCTGAGTTACAGCAAATTCATATTTAATTGCAGTAATATCATTCTTTAGCACTTAGCTAAGTGTTTGCTATTATGTTTTAGCATGTCTCTAGTATGTTGGTAGGATGTTTAGCACCTACTGGCATTTTTTTATATGTTATTAGGAGTCAAGAACAGTGTTAAACGTCACTTCCTGTTGCCAGCAGGTGGCGCTATGACTATAACTAAATATGAGCATGGACATGTGTTCAAGAGATAACTCTTATCAAACGTGTGACGTTTGGGGTAGATTGTACATTGCCTTCTTGAGTAACAACAAAGTCCTGTTTCATTGAATTAGCATGCTTTAGCACTTAGCTAAGTATTGCTAGCATGTTTTAATATGTTTCTAGCATGTTTAGAACTCAATGGCATTTTTAACATGTTGCTAGAACGGCATCAACGTGTTAAACATGTCACTTCCTGTTGCCAGTAGGTGGCGCTATTACTATAACTGAATTTGAGCATAGGCATGCGTTCAGGCCATGATTCTTATCAAACATGTGAAGTTTGGGGCAGATTGGACGTTCCATGCCTGAGTTACAGCAAATTCCTATTTAATTGCAGTAATAGCATGCTTTATCACTTAGCTAAGTGTTTGCTAGCATGTTTCTAGTATGTTGCTAACCTGTTTAGCACTTGCTGGCTCTTTTATATATGTTATTAGGAGACCACAACAGTGTTAAACATGTCACTTCCTGTTGACAGCAGGTGGCGCTATTACTATAACTGAATATTCTCATGTAGATGTGTTCAGGACAGAACGCTTATCAAAAGTGTGAAGTTTGGGGCAGATTGGACATTCCATGCCTGTGTTACAGCAAATTCCTATTTAATTGCAGCAATAGCATGCTTTAGCACTTAGCTAAGTGTTTGCTAGCATGTTTTAGCATGTTTCTAGTATGTTGTTAGCATGTTTAGCACTTGCTGGCACTTTTTTTATATGTTTTTATATGTCCACAACAGTGTTTAACATGTCACTTCCTGTTGCCAGCAGGTGGCACTATGACTGTAACTGAATATGAGCATGGTCATGTGTTCAGGACAGAACGTTTATTAAAAGTGTGAAGTTTGGCGCATATTGGACATTGCCTTCTTGAGTAACAACAACATCCTGTTTCATTGAATTAGCATGCTTTACCACTTAGCTAAGTATTGCTAGCATGTTTTAACATTAGCTAGCATGTTTTAACATGTTTCTAGCATGTTTAGACCTCAATGGCATTTTTAACATGTTGCTAGAATGGCATCAACGTGTTAAACATGACACTTCCTGTTGCCAGTAGGTGGCGCTATTACTATAACTGAATATTATCATGTAGATGTGTTCAGGACAGAACGCTTATCAAAAGTGTGAAGTTTGGGGCAGATTGGACATTCCATGCCTGAGTTACAGCAAATTCCTATTTAATTGCAATAATAGCATGCTTTAGCACTTAGCTAAGAGTTTGCTAGCATGTTTTAGCATGCTTCTAGTATGTTGTTAGCATGTTTAGCACTTGCTGGCACTTTTTTATATGTTATTAGGAGTCCATAACAGTGTTAAACATGTCACTTCCTGTTGCCAGCAGGTGGCGCTATGACTATAACTGAATATGAGCATGGCCATGTGTTCAGGACAGAACTCTTATCAAACGTGTGAAGTTTGGGGCAGATTGGACATTCCATGCCTGAGTTACAGCAACTTCCTGTTTCATGGCGAAACATCGAAATTTGTAAGGCCGCCGAGGACCCGCCCTTCGACGAAAACTCAAGATCTTCGCAATTTAACGTCGCAAAGGCCTTAAGATTACACTCACCAAATTTGAAGATGATCAGATTAAAACTGTAGGAGGAGTTCGTTAAAGTACGAGGCCTGAAAATGGCAAAAACTGCACAAAAATCTGAGAGGAAGTTCAAAATGGCTGACTTCCTGTTGTGTTTAGGGCTATGCTCCAAGAGACTTTTTTGTAGGTATTAGGTCATTACACGTATGTACCGAATTTCGTGCACGTACGTTGAACGTTGCGGGAGGCGCACTCCGTTGAACTTTTATAGGTGGCGCTATCGAGCCATTTTGCCCCGTCCAATTCTGAAACCTATATCAGATGTAAATTTTCGCCAGTTCTGACGCGTGTGCAAAGTTTCGTGAGTTTTCGCGCATGTTTAGGCCCTCAAAAATGCAATTCAATGCGGAGAAGAATAATAATAATAATTAAAGCTGCAAGCAGCGATGAAAGGGCCCTCGCACCCGTGCCATCAACACTCGGTGGCTTTAGGAAGACAGAGCATGGTTGGGAAATGTACATTTAAGGAGGTATATATAGTAAGAGTATGTCAAAGTCAGTTACAAAATGTTTTGTATAATGGTGATAATAGCATGCTTCATGACTCAGCTAAGTGTTGCTAGCATGTTTAGTCTGTTTCTAGCATGCTTAGTACACAATAATTATGTGGTTAGTACTGCATTACGGTGTTAACCATGTCAGTTTCTGTTGCCAGTAGGTGGCGTTATGGCTATAACTGAATATGAGCATGGATGTGTGTTCAGGACAGAACTCTTATCAAACGTGTGAAGTTTGGTGCAAATTGGACATTGCCTTCTTGAGTAACAACAAAGTCATGTTTCATTGAATTAACATTCTTTAGCACTTAGCTAAGCATTGTTAGCATGTTTTAACATGTTTCTAGCATGTTTAGAACTCAATGGCATTTTTAACATGTTGCTAGAACGGCATAAAAGTGTTAAACATGTCACTTCCTGTTGCCAGTAGGTGGCGCTATTACTATAACTGAATTTGAGCATAGACATGTGTTCAGGCCATGATTCTTATCAAATGTGTGAAGTTTGGGGCAGATTGGACATTCCATGCCTGAATTACAGCAAATTCCTATTTAATTGCAATAATAGCATGCTTTAGCACTTAGCTAAGAGTTTGCTAGCATGTTTTAGCATGTTTCTAGTATGTTGTTAGCATGTTTAGCACTTGCTGGCACTTTTTTATATGTTATTAGGAGTCCATAACAGTGTTAAACATGTCACTTCCTGCTGCCAGCAGGTGGCGCTATGACTGTAAGCATGATCATGTGTTCAGGACAGAACGCTTATCAAAAGTGTGAAGTTTGGGGCAGATTGGACATTCCTTGCCTGAGTTACAGCAAATTCATATTTAATTGCAGTAATATCATTCTTTAGCACTTAGCTAAGTGTTTGCTAGTATGTTTTAGCAAGTCTCTAGTATGTTGGTAGGATGTTTAGCACCTACTTGCATTTTTTTATATGTTATTAGGAGTCAAGAACAGTGTTAAACGTCACTTCCTGTTGCCAGCAGGTGGCGCTATGACTATAACTAAATATGAGCATGGACATGTGTTCAAGAGATAACTCTTATCAAACGTGTGAAGTTTGGGGTAGATTGTACATTGCCTTCTTGAGTAACAACAAAGTCCTGTTTCATTGAATTAGCATGGTTTAGCACTTAGCTAAGTACTGCTAGCATGTTTTAACATGTTTCTAGCATGTATAGAACTCAATGGCATTTTTAACATGTTGCTAGAACGGCATCAAAGTGTTAAACATGTCACTTCCTGTTGCCAGTAGGTGGTGCTATTACTATAACTGAATTTGAGCATAGACATGTGTTCAGGCCATGATTCTTATCAAATGTGTGAAGTTTGGGGCAGATTGGACATTACATGCCTGAGTTACAGCAAATTCCTATTTAATTGCAGTAATAGCATGCTTTAGCACTTAGCTAAGTGTTTGCTAGCATGTTTCTAGTATGTTGCTAACCTGTTTAGCACTTGTTGGCTCTTTTTTATATGTTATTAGGAGACCACAAGAGTGTTAAACATGTCACTTCCTGTTACCAGTAGGTGGCGCTATTACTATAACTGAATTTTCTCATGTAGATGTGTTCAGGACAGAACGCTTATCAAAAGTGTGAAGTTTGGGGCAGATTGGACATTCCATGCCTGAGTTACAGCAAATTCCTATTTAATTGCAATAATAGCATGCTTTAGCACTTAGCTAAGAGTTTGCTAGCATGTTTTAGCATGCTTCTATTATGTTGTTAGCATGTTTAGCACTTGCTGGCACTTTTTTATATGTTATTAGGAGTCCATATCAGTGTTAAACATGTCACTTCCTGTTGCCAGCAGGTGGCGCTATGACTGTAACTGAATATGAGCATGGTCATGTGTTCAGGACAGAACGCTTATCAAAAGTGTGAAGTTTGGGGCAGATTGGACATTCCATGCCTGAGTTACAGCAACTTCCTGTTTCATGGCGAAACATCGAAATTTGTCAGGCCGCCGAGGACCCGCCCTTTGACGAAAACTCAAGATCTTCGCAATTTAACGTCGCAAAGGCCTTAAGATTACACTCACCAAATTTGAAGATGATCAGATTAAAACTGTAGGAGGAGTTCGTTAAAGTACGAGGCCTGAAAATGGCAAAAACTGCACAAAAATCTGAGAGGAAGTTCAAAATGGCTGACTTCCTGTTGTGTTTAGGGCTATGCTCCAAGAGACTTTTTTGTAGGTATTAGGTCATTACATGTATGTACCGAATTTCGTGCACGTACGTGGAACGTTGCGGGAGGCGCACTCCGTTGAACTTTTATAGGTGGCGCTATCGAGCCATTTTGCCCCGTCCAATTCTGAAACCTATATCAGATGTAAATTTTCGCCAGTTCTGACGCGTGTGCAAAGTTTCGTGAGTTTTCGAGCATGTTTAGGCCCTCAAAAATGCAATTAAATGCGGAGAAGAAGAAGAAGAAGAATAATAATAATAATAAATATATATATAATTAAAGCTGCAAGCAGCGATGAAAGGGCCCTCGCACCCGTGCCGCCGCCACCTGGTGGCTTTAGGAAGACAGAGCATGGTTGGACAATGTGCATTTAAGGAGGTATATATAGTAGTTGCTAGCATGTTTAGTATGTTTTTAGCATGCTTAGTACACAATAGTTATGTGGTTAGTACTGCATTACTGTGTTAACCATGTCAGTTTCTGTTGCCAGTAGGTGGGGCTATGTCTATATCTGAATATCGCTATGTAGATGTGTTCGGTGCAGGACTTTTATCAAACATGTGGAGTTTGGGGCAGATTGGACATTGTATGCTTGAGTTACAACAACTTCCTTTAGCATTTCTAGCATGTTTTATGATGTTTATAGCATATTATATTAATTTTGGGGTAGATTGGACATTGCATGCCTGAGTTACAGCAAATTCATATTTAATTGCAGTAATAGGATGCTTTAACACTTAGCTAAGTATTTGATTGCATGTTTCTAGTATGTTGCTAACATGTTTAGCAGTTGGTGACACTTTTTTATATGTTATTAGGAGTCCAGAATAGTGTTAAACGTCACTTCCTGTTGCCAGCAGGCGGCGCTATGACTATATCTGAATATGAGCATGGACTTGTGTTCAGGAGATAACTATTATCAAACGTGTGAAGTTTGGGGTAGATTGGACATTGTATGCCTAAGTTACAACAACTTCCTTTAGCATTTCTAGCATGCTTTAGAACTTAGCTATGTGTTGCTAGCATGTTTCTTGCATGTTACATATTAAGTTTGGGGCAGATTGGACATTCCATGCCTGTGTTACAGCAAATTCCTATTTAATTGCAGCAATAGCATGCTTTATCACTTTGCTAAGTGTTTGCTAGCATGTTTCTAGTATGTTGTTAGCATGTTTAACACTTGCTGGCACTTTTTTATATGTTATCAGGAGTCCACAAGAGTGTTAAACATGTCACTTCCTGTTGCCAGCAGGTGGCGCTATGACTATAACTGAATATGAGCATGGTCATGTGTTCAGGACAGAACGCTTATCAAAAGTGTGAAGTTTGGGGCAGATTGGACATTCCATGCCTTAGTTACAGCAACTTCCTATTTAATTGCAGCAATAGCATGCTTTAGCACTTAGCTAAGTGTTTGCTAACATGTTTCTAGTATGTTGTTAGCATGTTTAGCACTTGCTGGCACTTTTTTATATGTTATCAGGAGTCCACAACAGTGTTTAACATGTCACTTCCTGTTGCCAGCAGGTGGCGCTATGACTGTAACTGAATATGAGCATGGTCATGTGTTCAGGACAGAATGCTTATCAAAAGTGTGAAGTTTGGCGCAGATTGGACATTGCCTTCTTGAGTAACAACAACATCCTGTTTCATTGAATTAGCATGCTTTAGCACTTAGCTAAGTATTGCTAGCATGTTTTAACATGTTTCTAGCATTTTTAGAAGTCAATGGCATTTTTAACATGTTGCTAGAACGGCATCAACTTGTTAAACATGACACTTCCTGTTACCAGTAGGTGGCGCTATTACTATACCTGAATATTCTCATGTAGATGTGTTCAGGCCATGACTCTTATCAAACATGTGAAGTTTGGGGCAGATTGGACATTCCGTGCCTGAATTACAGCAAATTCCTATTTAATTGCAGTAATAGCATGCTTTAACACTTAGCTAAGTGTTTGCTAGCATGTTTTAGCATGTTTCTAGTAAGTTGTTAGCATGTTTAGCACTTTCTGGCACTTTTTTATATGTTATCAGGAGTCCACAAGAGTGTTAAACATGTCACTTCCTGTTGCCAGCAGGTGGCGCTATGACTGTAACTGAATATGAGCATGGTCATGTGTTCAGGACAGAACGCTTATCAAAAGTGTGAAGTTTGGGGCAGATTGGACATTCCATGCCTTAGTTACAGCAACTTCCTATTTAATTGCAGCAATAGCATGCTTTAGCACTTAGCTAAGTGTTTGCTAACATGTTTCTAGTATGTTGTTAGCATGTTTAACACTTGCTGGCACTTTTTTATATGTTATCAGGAGTCCACAAGAGTGTTAAACATGTCACTTCCTGTTGCCAGCAGGTGGCGCTATGACTGTAACTGAATATGAGCATGGTCATGTGTTCAGGACAGAACGCTTATCAAAAGTGTGAAGTTTGGGGCAGATTGGACATTCCATGCCTGAGTTACAGCAACTTCCTGTTTCATGGCGAAACATCAAAATTTGTCAGGCCGCCGAGGACCCGCCCTTCGACGAAAACTCAAGATCTTCGCAATTTAACGTCGCAAAGGCCTTAAGATTACACTCACCAAATTTGAAGATGATCAGATTAAAACTGTAGGAGGAGTTCGTTAAAGTACGAGGCATGAAAATGGCAAAAAGTGCACAAAAATCAGAGAGGAAGTTGAAAATGGCTGACTTCCTGTTGTGTTTAGAGCTATGCTCCAAGAGACTTTTTTGTAGGTATTAGCTCCTTACACATATGTACCGAATTTCGTACACGTACGTGGAACACAGCGGGAGGCGCACTCCGTTGAACTTTTATAGGTGGCGCTATCGAGCCATTTTGCCCCGCCGAATTCTGAAACCTATATCAGATGTAAATTTTCGCCAGTTCTGACGCGTGTGCAAAGTTTCGTGAGTTTTCGAGCATGTTTAGGCCCTCAAAAATGCAATTAAATGCGGAGAATAATAATAATAATAATAATTAAAGCTGCAAGCAGCGATGAAAGGGCCCTCGCACCCGTGCCATCAACACTCGGTGGCTTTAGGAAGGCAGAGCATGGTTGGGAAATGTACATTTAAGGAGGTATATATAGTAAGAGTATGTCAAAGTCAGTTACAAAATGTTTTGTATAATGGTGATAATAGCATGCTTCATGACTCAGCTAAGTGTTGCTAGCATGTTCAGTCTGTTTCTAGCATGCTTAGTACACAATAATTATGTGGTTAGTACTGCATTACTGTGTTAACCATGTCAGTTTCTGTTGCCAGTAGGTGGCGTTATGACTATAACTGAATATGAGCATGGATGTGTGTTCAGGACAGAACTCTTATCAAACATGTGAAGTTTGGTGCAAATTGGACATTGCCTTCTTGAGTAACAACAAAGTCATGTTTCATTGAATTAGCATTCTTTAGAACTTAGCTAAGCATTGTTAGCATGTTTTAACATGTTGCTAGAACGGCATCAACGTGTTAAACATGTCACTTCCTGTTGCCAGTTGGTGGCGCTATTACTATAACTGAACATTCTCATGTAGATGTGTTCAGGCCATGACTCTTATCAAAAGTGTGAAGTTTGGGGCAGATTGGACATTCCATGCCTGAGTTACAGCAAATTCCTATTTAATTGCAATAATAGCATGCTTTAGCACTTGGCTAAGAGTTTGCTAGCATGTTTTAGCATGTTTCTAGTATGTTGTTAGCATGTTTAACACTTGCTGGCACTTTTTTATATGTTATTAGGAGTCCACAACAGTGTTAAACATGTCACTTCCTGTTGCCAGCAGGTGGCGCTATGACTGTAACTGAATATAAGCATGGTCATGTATTCAGGACAGAACGCTTATCAAAAGTGTGAAGTTTGGGGCAGATTGGACATTCCATGCCTGAGTTACAGCAAATTCATATTTAATTGCAGTAATATCATTCTTTAGCACTTAGCTAAGTGTTTGCTATTATGTTTTAGCATGTCTCTAGTATGTTGGTAGGATGTTTAGCACCTACTGGCATTTTTTTATATGTTATTAGGAGTCAAGAACAGTGTTAAACGTCACTTCCTGTTGCCAGCAGGTGGCGCTATGACTATAACTAAATATGAGCATGGACATGTGTTCAAGAGATAACTCTTATCAAACGTGTGACGTTTGGGGTAGATTGTACATTGCCTTCTTGAGTAACAACAAAGTCCTGTTTCATTGAATTAGCATGCTTTAGCACTTAGCTAAGTATTGCTAGCATGTTTTAATATGTTTCTAGCATGTTTAGAACTCAATGGCATTTTTAACATGTTGCTAGAACGGCATCAACGTGTTAAACATGTCACTTCCTGTTGCCAGTAGGTGGCGCTATTACTATAACTGAATTTGAGCATAGGCATGCGTTCAGGCCATGATTCTTATCAAACATGTGAAGTTTGGGGCAGATTGGACGTTCCATGCCTGAGTTACAGCAAATTCCTATTTAATTGCAGTAATAGCATGCTTTATCACTTAGCTAAGTGTTTGCTAGCATGTTTCTAGTATGTTGCTAACCTGTTTAGCACTTGCTGGCTCTTTTATATATGTTATTAGGAGACCACAACAGTGTTAAACATGTCACTTCCTGTTGACAGCAGGTGGCGCTATTACTATAACTGAATATTCTCATGTAGATGTGTTCAGGCCATGACTCTTATCAAACGTGTGAAGTTTGGGGCAGATTGGACATTCCATGCCTGTGTTACAGCAAATTCCTATTTAATTGCAGCAATAGCATGCTTTAGCACTTAGCTAAGTGTTTGCTAGCATGTTTTAGCATGTTTCTAGTATGTTGTTAGCATGTTTAGCACTTGCTGGCACTTTTTTTATATGTTTTTATATGTCCACAACAGTGTTTAACATGTCACTTCCTGTTGCCAGCAGGTGGCACTATGACTGTAACTGAATATGAGCATGGTCATGTGTTCAGGACAGAACGTTTATTAAAAGTGTGAAGTTTGGCGCATATTGGACATTGCCTTCTTGAGTAACAACAACATCCTGTTTCATTGAATTAGCATGCTTTAGCACTTAGCTAAGTATTGCTAGCATGTTTTAACATGTTTCTAGCATGTTTAGACCTCAATGGCATTTTTAACATGTTGCTAGAATGGCATCAACGTGTTAAACATGACACTTCCTGTTGCCAGTAGGTGGCGCTATTACTATAACTGAATATTATCATGTAGATGTGTTCAGGACAGAACGCTTATCAAAAGTGTGAAGTTTGGGGCAGATTGGACATTCCATGCCTGAGTTACAGCAAATTCCTATTTAACCCCTTACCTGACAGGGATCACTGGTGATCCCAGATTATTTTAGTTCAAAATATGTTTGAGCTTATATATCTCAATATTAATAACAGTCTGGTTAATTTTGAGTCTTGAACTATAAACTCTCAAGGGTTGGCTTTCTAAATGTATGTGTGTTATGTTTCTATTCAGAATTACTTATGAGCAGTAACCTTTTTATTTTGGGCATTTCATGTATGCAGCACTTGCCAAAATTGGGGGTGATGAGCAAGGGGTTAATTGCAATAATAGCATGCTTTAGCACTTAGCTAAGAGTTTGCTAGCATGTTTTAGCATGCTTCTAGTATGTTGTTAGCATGTTTCGCACTTGCTGGCACTTTTTTATATGTTATTAGGAGTCCATAACAGTGTTAAACATGTCACTTCCTGTTGCCAGCAGGTGGCGCTATGACTATAACTGAATATGAGCATGGCCATGTGTTCAGGACAGAACTCTTATCAAACGTGTGAAGTTTGGGGGAGATTGGACATTCCATGCCTGAGTTACAGCAACTTCCTGTTTCATGGCGAAACATCGAAATTTGTAAGGCCGCCGAGGACCCGCCCTTCGACGAAAACTCAAGATCTTCGCAATTTAACGTCGCAAAGGCCTTAAGATTACACTCACCAAATTTGAAGATGATCAGATTAAAACTGTAGGAGGAGTTCGTTAAAGTACGAGGCCTGAAAATGGCAAAAACTGCACAAAAATCTGAGAGGAAGTTCAAAATGGCTGACTTCCTGTTGTGTTTAGGGCTATGCTCCAAGAGACTTTTTTGTAGGTATTAGGTCATTACACGTATGTACCGAATTTCGTGCACGTACGTGGAACGTTGCAGGAGGCGCACTCCGTTGAACTTTTATAGGTGGCGCTATCGAGCCATTTTGCCCCGTCCAATTCTGAAACCTATATCAGATGTAAATTTTCGCCAGTTCTGACGCGTGTGCAAAGTTTCGTGAGTTTTCGCGCATGTTTAGGCCCTCAAAAATGCAATTCAATGCGGAGAAGAATAATAATAATAATAATAAACAGAGCAATTCCAAGAGGGTCCTCACACCATCGGTGCTCGGGCCCTAATAAACAGAGCAATTCCAAGAGGGTCCTCACACCATTGGTGCTCGGGCCCTAAATATAGCTGCGAGCAGCGATTACGGGCCCAAGCCGGTGGCACCGCAACCCCGGTGCCTTTAGTTACCTAAAGGCACCGGGGTGGCGGTACCGCCGGCTTGGGCCCTCCATCGCTGCTCGCAGCTATATTTATATATATATATATATATATATATATATATATATATATACATACATACACACACATACATATATATGTATATATATATATATATATATATATATATATATATATATTATTGTTCAAAAGTTTGGGGTCAGTAAGATTTTTAATGTTTTTAGGAGAAGTCTCTTCTGCTCACCAAGGCTGCATTTATTGATTAAAAATACAAACAAAAACAGTAATATTGTGAAATATTATTCCAATTTAAAACAGCTGTTTTCAATTTTTAAATATTTTACATAGTAATTCATTTCTGTGATCAAAGTTGGGTTTTCAGCATCATTACTCCAGTTTCAGTGTCACATGATCCTTCAGAAATCATACTAATATGATGATTGATGCTCAATAAATATTCATTATTATTTTCAATGTTGAAAACAGTTGTGTACAAATTTTTTTTTTCAAAATGCTTTGATGAATGTTAGTTCAAAAGAACAGCATATATTTCAAATATATATATTTTTAACATTATAAATGTCTTTACTGTAACTGTTGATCAGTTTAACTCATCCTTCATAAATAAAAGTACTGATTTATTTTATTTATTTACCCCAAAAATAAAATTTTAATTATTACTAACCCAAAACTTTTGAGCGGTAGTGTTTAACGTTACAAAAGCTTTAGATTTCAGATAAATGCTGTTCTTTTGAACTTTCTATTCATCAAAGACTGTACACAACTGTTTTCGACATTTAAAATAATAATGAATGTTTCTTGAGTATCAATCATCATATTAGAATAATTTCTGAAGGATCATGTGACAGTGACGACTGGAGTAATGATGCTGAAAACTCAGCTTTGATCACAGGAATAAATAACAGTTTAAAATATATTAAAATAGAAAGCAGCTGTTTTAAATTGGAATAATATTTTACAATATTACTGTTTTTGTTTGTATTTTTAATCAAATATATGCAGCCTTGGTGAGCAGAAGAAACTTCTCTGTTATGTGCGCGCCACAGACTGCACGCACGTCCGCTTAGAGTTCCGCCTTTTGCCTTCCGTCAATATTACGTTATTAGAAAAATTTTTTTTTAGAGAATCGATTTTTTGACATTTGTGAATCGATTCAGAATCGTCCACGTCCGCATCGCGATGCATCTAAGAATAATTTTTTTCTCCCACCCCTAGATTTCATACAAATAAACAGTTACAATTAAGTCACTTACATTTTAGATGCAATGTTGACTGTTTTTGTTCTGTTTCAGCAGCGAAAATAGTTAAACAAAGATCACGGCAGAACCATCACTTATCACGTGTTTTCTCATAACTGAACGATTCAGCATTTTTAACGAATCGGTTGACTCAAAGATTGAATGATCAATCCATAAACATCTGTCTTAATCATGATCGACTCATTCGAACGAATCGTTTGAACGAATGAATCAATGACTCGCTTATTAAGATGGATGCCTGGCGACACCTAATGGCGGTTTAGTGTTGTTTATTCTTTCCCACATGTGTGTGATTTGTGTGTGCAACATTATCATTATTTTTCTTTCACTATTATATTAGCGATTTAAAAGCACCCACTCGTGTCACACGTCGATTAACCGGTGGGAAAATATCCTCAGACACATACCTAATAAATGTATATTTAAATACAATATTGGCCTACCTGGTAAAAAGTTTTATATACTATTTTGATGTCCTTTTGGACACAAGAGGGCAGTATAGCCCTATGTTTGCTTTTTTGTTGAACCAAATAGCACTAAATAGCCTGTTTTAACTTTTTCATTCTTCTTGAATTGCAAAAACAGAATAAAATGGGTTTAGTTCGATATTTGTATACTTTTATATAGAAATAAATGGTATATAATTACATTTTTAGAAGATTTTTAGTGTTTCCTTTTTGGACATTACTTTAATCCCTCGCCATAGCAAAACCGTTTAAGATATTTATTATCCATTCACAATTTAGCATATTTAATGTAGTTTCATCATGTTGAAAAAGTTTGGTACGAATAAAATAAATAGTTTAAGAGGAGTGGCTAAAAATTCAGAGGCTGATTTAGCAAAAAAAATCACATTCAGACCAAAATATCTGACTTCCTGATGGCCAGAGCTATTGAATGTAAATTAGAAAGTTGTCCGGCTTGATGAGAACAATATACAAACTATTTTTTCTTTACTGTAGTTAAAACTAACCCCCCCACTTTTGTCAAAAGCATGTTGAAAGTGACACACTTCCTGCTGCCAGTTGGTGGCGCTATAACTTTGACTCACAATAGCTACATCGATCTGATCGGCCTCTTACCACGAACACACTGCTGAAGTTTCATCAAGATCAGTTAATGTATGCAGAAGTTATTCCACTTCGTGTTTCTCTTTTCTCGCCATAAATTCGATTCCTCGCCACAGCCAAACCGTTCGAGATATCAAAAA
This sequence comes from Squalius cephalus, assembly GCF_949319135.1. NCBI lineage: Eukaryota > Metazoa > Chordata > Actinopteri > Cypriniformes > Leuciscidae > Squalius > Squalius cephalus. The sequence goes on from NC_137123.1 coordinate 1,322,236, forward strand.
TCCGTTCGCAATTTAGCATCCTCAATGTCTTGACTTCATGCTGACTGAGTTTGGAGGTGATTGAATGAATTCTCTAGGAGGAGTACATCACATTCCACAGCAAGCGTTTTCCAAACAACCCATAATAGCCGACTTCCTGTTGGGCTGGCGTGAAACTTGACAGAGGGAAAGTTGTTCGGCCCCATGAAATCTATATGTGTACCGAGTTTCATATTAATTCATGCAAGCGTGTTTGATATATGGACCAAGTTTTCAGACCCTGTTCAAGAGGGCGCTGTTGAGCCCCCCTGCCACGCCCGTTTCTGAAACTTTTCACATGTCTACTGGCTAATAAGTGTTATGTGTCTGTCGAGTTTCATCCAATTTCAAGCATGTTAAGAGTCTCAAACGCATCCGAAAAGAATATTAAAATTTGATGCGTTGCCACGGCAACAGTATCTAAGATATCAATAATCCTTTCACAGGTCTACATCTGCCGTGTGTTTACATTATACATATAAAGTTTGAAGCAAATCGTGTAAAATTAAGAGGGTGACTTCAAAGCATTTTGAAAGTGACACACTTCCTGCTGCCAGTTGGTGGCGCTATAACTTTGACTCACAATAGTCACATCCTTGTGATCGGCCTCTTACAACAAACACACTGCGAAAGTTTCATCAAGATCAGTTAATGTATGCAGAAGTTATAACACACTTCCTGTGTCCCATTAATCGCCATAAATTCGTTTCCTCGCCACAGCCAAACCGTTCGAGATATCAAAAATCCGTCCGCAATTTAGCATCCTCAATGTCTTGACTTCATGCACACCGAGTTTGGTTGTGATTGGACGAATATTCTAGGAGGAGTATTTCAAATTCCAGAGGATGCGTTTTTCAAACAACCCATAATAGTTGACTTCCTGTTGGGCTGGTGTAAAACTTAGAGCACGAAAGTTGTTCGGCCCGATGAGATCTATATGTGTACTGAGTTTCATATTATTATATGCAAGCGTGTTTGATTTATAGACCAAGTTTTCGGACACCATTCCAGGGGGCGCTGTCGAGCCCCCGTGCCACGCCCGGGTACCAGCTTCAGTCCGGCCCTGATGGCCGCAGGTTCTGATGTGTGTGCAAAATTTCAAGAGTTTTTGAGCATGTTAAGGGCCCCAAAAGTGCCCAAAAGGTTGACAAAATAATAATAATAATAATAATAAATAATCCTACCGGAAACAATAGGGCTCTTCGCCCTTTCAGGGCTTGGGCCCTAATAAACAGAGCAATTCCAAGAGGGTCCTCACACCATCGGTGCTCGGGCCCTAATAATAAACAGAGCAATTCCAAGAGGGTCCTCACACCATCGGTGCTCGGGCCCTAATAATAATAATAATAATAATAAACAGAGCAATTCCAAGAGGGTCCTCACACCATCGGTGCTCGGGCCCTAATAATAATAAACAGAGCAATTCCAAGAGGGTCCTCACACCATCGGTGCTCGGGCCCTAATAATAATAAACAGAGCAATTCCAAGAGGGTCCTCACACCATCGGTGCTCGGGCCCTAATAATAATAATAATAATAATAAACAGAGCAATTCCAAGAGGGTCCTCACACCATCGGTGCTCGGGCCCTAATAAACAGAGCAATTCCAAGAGGGTCCTCACACCATCGGTGCTCGGGCCCTAATAATAATAATAATAATAATAATAATAAACAGAGCAATTCCAAGAGGGTCCTCACACCATCGGTGCTCGGGCCCTAAATATAGCTGCGAGCAGCGATTACGGGCCCAAGCCGGTGGCACCGCAATCCTGGTGCCAGGGTGGCGGTGCCGGCGGCTTTGGCCCTCCATCGCTGCTCGCAGCTATATTTATATTTATATATATATATATATATATATATATATATATATATATATATATATATACACACACACACACACACACACATACATACATACATATATATATATATATATATATATATATATATATATATATATATATATATATATATATATATAAATTTAAGGGACAAGACACAGATAATTTTACTTGCCTGACCTAATTAGAACAAAGAAAAAAATAAAATAAAATAATAAGTAGGGGATCACTAAATCGAGAGAATTATTCTGATTTTATGATACACTCAAAATATTCCACAACAAATCCTTTAAATGTAATGATATTCAGAACGGAACAAGAATAAAAATTTTTAAATAAACTATAAACAAAGCCAAAACGAAAAAATAAATATAATAAAAAAAATTAATTTCAAGCAATCCATGGCATGATTTATTTATTTTTTGGACTAAAACATTCTGGCTTTTTTTTAACTCAAACATAATTCTTAAATTGAATAATAATAATAATTAAAGCTGCAAGCAGCGATGAAAGGGCCCTCGCACTCGTGCCATCGTCACTCGGTGGCTTTAGGAAGACAGAGCATGGTTGGGCAATGTGCATTTAAGGAGGTATATATAGTAGTTGCTAGCATGGTTAGTATGTTTCTAGCATGCTTAATACACAATAGTTATGTGGTTAGTACTGCATTACTGTGTTAACCATGTCAGTTTCTGTTGACAGTAGGTGGGGCTATGTCTATATCTGAATATCGCTATGTAGATGTGTTCGGTGCAGGACTTTTATCAAACATGTGAAGTTTGGGGCAGATTGGACATTGTATGCTTGAGTTACAACAACTTCCTTTAGCATTTCTAGCATATTTTATGATGTTTCTAGCATATTACATATTAATTTTGGGGTTGATTGGACATTGCATGCCTGAGTTACAGAAAATTCATATTTAATTGCAGTAATATCATGCTTTAACACTTAGCTAAGTATTTGATAGCATGTTTCTAGTATGTTGCTAACATGTTTAGCAGTTAGTGGCACTTTTTTATATGTTATTAAGAGTCCAGAACAGTGTTTAACATGTCACTTCCTGTTGCCAGCAGGTGGCGCTATGACTAACTGAATATGAGCATGGTCATGTGTTCAGGACAGAACGCTTATCAAAAGTGTGAAGTTTGACGTAGATTGGACATTGCCTTCTTGAGTAACAACAACATCATGTTTCATTGAATTAGCATGCTTTAGCACTTAGCTAAGTATTGCTAGCATGTTTTAACATGTTTCTAGCATGTTTAGAAGTCAATGGCATTTTTTAACATGTTGCCAGAACGGCATCAACGTGTTAAACGTGACACTTCCTGTTACCAGTAGGTGGCGCTATTACTATAACTGAATATTCTCATGTAGATGTGTTCAGGCCATGACTCTTATCAAACGTGTGAAGTTTGGGGCAGATTGGACATTCTGTGCCTGTGTTACAGCAAATTCCTATTTAATTGCAGTAATAGCATGCTTTAGCACTTAGCTAATTGTTTGCTAGCATGTTTTAGCATGTTTCTAGTATGTTGTTAGCATGTTTAGCACTTGCTGGCACTTTTTTATATGTTATCAGGAGTCCACAACAGTGTTTAACATGTCACTTCCTGTTGCCAGCAGGTGGCGCTATGACTGTAACTGAATATGAGCATGGTCATGTGTTCAGGACAGAATGCTTATCAAAAGAGTGAAGTTTGGCGCAGATTGGACATTGCCTTCTTGAGTAACATCAATGTCCTGTTTCATTGAATTAGCATGATTTAGCACTTAGCTAAGTATTGCTAGCATGTTTTAACATGTTTCTAGCATTTTTAGAAGTCAATGGCATTTTTAACATGTTGCTAGAACGGCATCAACGTGTTAAACGTGACACTTCCTGTTACCAGTAGGTGGCGCTATTACTATAACTGAATATTCTCATGTAGATGTGTTCAGGCCATGACTCTTATCAAACGTGTGAAGTTTGGGGCAGATTGGACATTCCGTGCCTGTGTTACAGCAAATTCCTATTTAATTGCAGTAATAGCATGCTTTAGCACTTAGCTAATTGTTTGCTAGCATGTTTTAGCATGTTTCTAGTATGTTGTTAGCATGTTTAGCACTTGCTGGGCCTTTTTAAATGTTATCAGGAGTCCACAACAGTGTTTAACATGTCACTTCCTGTTGCCAGCAGGTGGCGCTATGACTGTAACTGAATATGAGCATGTAGATGTGTTCAGGACAGAATGCTTATCAAAAGTGTGAAGTTTGGCGCAGATTGGACATTGCCTTCTTGAGTAACATCAATGTCCTGTTTCATTGAATTAGCATGATTTAGCACTTAGCTAAGTATTGCTAGCATGTTTTAACATGTTTCTAGCATGTTTAGAAGTCAATGGCATTTTTAACATGTTGCTAGAACAGCATCAACGTGTTAAACATGACACTTTCTGTTACCAGTAGGTGGCGCTATTACTATAACTGAATATTCTCATGTAGATGTGTTCAGGCCATGACTCTTATCAAACGTGTGAAGTTTGGGGCAGATTGGACATTCCGTGCCTGAGTTACAGCAAATTCCTATTTAATTGCAGTAATAGCATGCTTTAGCACTTAGCTAATTGTTTGCTAGCATGTTTTAGCATGTTTCTAGTATGTTGTTAGCATGTTTAGCACTTGCTGGCACTTTTTTATATGTTATCAGGAGTTCACAACAGTGTTAAACATGACACTTCCTGTTACCGGTAGGTGGCGCTATGACTGTAACTGAATATGAGTATGGTCATGTGTTCAGGACAGAACGCTTATCAAACGTGTGAAGTTTGGGGCAGACTGGACATTCCGTGCCTGAGTTACAGCAACTTCCTGTTTCATGGCGAAACATCAAAATTTGTCAGGCCGCCGAGGACCCGCCCTTCGACGAAAACTCAAGATCTTCGCAATTTAACGTCGCAAAGGCCTTAAGATTACACTCACCAAATTTGAAGATGATCAGATAAAAACTGTAGAAGGAGTTCGTTAAAGTACGAGGCCTGAAAATGGCAAAAACTGCACAAAAATCTGAGAGGAAGTTGAAAATGGCTGACTTCCTGTTGTGTTTAGGGCTATGCTCCGAGAGACTTTTTTGTAGGTATTAGGTCCGTACATATATGTACCGAATTTCGTACACGTACGTGGAACACAGCGGGAGGCGCACTCCGTTGAACTTTTATAGGTGGCGCTATCGAGCCATTTTGGCCCGCCCAATTCTGAAACCTATATCAGATGTAAATTTTCGCCAGTTCTGCCGCGTGTGCAAAGTTTCGTGAGTTTTCGAGCATGTTTAGGCCCTCAAAAATGCGATTAAATTCGGAGAAGAATAATAATAATAATAATTAAAGCTGCAAGCAGCGATGAAAGGGCCCTCGCACCCGTGCCATCAACACTCGGTGGTTTTAGGAAGACAGAGCATGTTTGGGAAATGTACATTTAAGGAGGTATATATAGTAAGAGTATGTCAAAGTCAGTTACAAAATGTTTTGTATAATGGTGATAATAGCATGCTTCATGACTCAGCTAAGTGTTGCTAGCATGTTTAGTCTGTTTCTAGCATGCTCAGTACACAATAATTATGTGGTTAGTACTGCATTACTGTGTTAACCATGTCAGTTTCTGTTGCCAGTAGGTGGCGTTATGACTATAACTGAATATGAGCATGGATGTGTGTTCAGGACAGAACTCTTATCAAACATGTGAAGTTTGGTGCAAATTGGACATTGCCTTCTTGAGTAACAACAAAGTCATGTTTCATTGAATTAGCATTCTTTAGAACTTAGCTAAGCATTGTTAGCATGTTTTAACATGTTGCTAGAACGGCATCAACGTGTTAAACATGTCACTTCCTGTTGCCAGTTGGTGGCGCTATTACTATAACTGAACATTCTCATGTAGATGTGTTCAGGCCATGACTCTTATCAAAAGTGTGAAGTTTGGGGCAGATTGGACATTCCATGCCTGAGTTACAGCAAATTCCTATTTAATTGCAATAATAGCATGCTTTAGCACTTGGCTAAGAGTTTGCTAGCATGTTTTAGCATGTTTCTAGTATGTTGTTAGCATGTTTAACACTTGCTGGCACTTTTTTATATGTTATTAGGAGTCCACAACAGTGTTAAACATGTCACTTCCTGTTGCCAGCAGGTGGCGCTATGACTGTAACTGAATATAAGCATGGTCATGTGTTCAGGACAGAACGCTTATCAAAAGTGTGAAGTTTGGGGCAGATTGGACATTCCATGCCTGAGTTACAGCAAATTCATATTTAATTGCAGTAATATCATTCTTTAGCACTTAGCTAAGTGTTTGCTATTATGTTTTAGCATGTCTCTAGTATGTTGGTAGGATGTTTAGCACCTACTGGCATTTTTTTATATGTTATTAGGAGTCAAGAACAGTGTTAAACGTCACTTCCTGTTGCCAGCAGGTGGCGCTATGACTATAACTAAATATGAGCATGGACATGTGTTCAAGAGATAACTCTTATCAAACGTGTGACGTTTGGGGTAGATTGTACATTGCCTTCTTGAGTAACAACAAAGTCCTGTTTCATTGAATTAGCATGCTTTAGCACTTAGCTAAGTATTGCTAGCATGTTTTAATATGTTTCTAGCATGTTTAGAACTCAATGGCATTTTTAACATGTTGCTAGAACGGCATCAACGTGTTAAACATGTCACTTCCTGTTGCCAGTAGGTGGCGCTATTACTATAACTGAATTTGAGCATAGGCATGCGTTCAGGCCATGATTCTTATCAAACATGTGAAGTTTGGGGCAGATTGGACGTTCCATGCCTGAGTTACAGCAAATTCCTATTTAATTGCAGTAATAGCATGCTTTATCACTTAGCTAAGTGTTTGCTAGCATGTTTCTAGTATGTTGCTAACCTGTTTAGCACTTGCTGGCTCTTTTATATATGTTATTAGGAGACCACAACAGTGTTAAACATGTCACTTCCTGTTGACAGCAGGTGGCGCTATTACTATAACTGAATATTCTCATGTAGATGTGTTCAGGCCATGACTCTTATCAAACGTGTGAAGTTTGGGGCAGATTGGACATTCCATGCCTGTGTTACAGCAAATTCCTATTTAATTGCAGCAATAGCATGCTTTAGCACTTAGCTAAGTGTTTGCTAGCATGTTTTAGCATGTTTCTAGTATGTTGTTAGCATGTTTAGCACTTGCTGGCACTTTTTTTATATGTTTTTATATGTCCACAACAGTGTTTAACATGTCACTTCCTGTTGCCAGCAGGTGGCACTATGACTGTAACTGAATATGAGCATGGTCATGTGTTCAGGACAGAACGTTTATTAAAAGTGTGAAGTTTGGCGCATATTGGACATTGCCTTCTTGAGTAACAACAACATCCTGTTTCATTGAATTAGCATGCTTTAGCACTTAGCTAAGTATTGCTAGCATGTTTTAACATGTTTCTAGCATGTTTAGACCTCAATGGCATTTTTAACATGTTGCTAGAATGGCATCAACGTGTTAAACATGACACTTCCTGTTGCCAGTAGGTGGCGCTATTACTATAACTGAATATTATCATGTAGATGTGTTCAGGACAGAACGCTTATCAAAAGTGTGAAGTTTGGGGCAGATTGGACATTCCATGCCTGAGTTACAGCAAATTCCTATTTAATTGCAATAATAGCATGCTTTAGCACTTAGCTAAGAGTTTGCTAGCATGTTTTAGCATGCTTCTAGTATGTTGTTAGCATGTTTCGCACTTGCTGGCACTTTTTTATATGTTATTAGGAGTCCATAACAGTGTTAAACATGTCACTTCCTGTTGCCAGCAGGTGGCGCTATGACTATAACTGAATATGAGCATGGCCATGTGTTCAGGACAGAACTCTTATCAAACGTGTGAAGTTTGGGGGAGATTGGACATTCCATGCCTGAGTTACAGCAACTTCCTGTTTCATGGCGAAACATCGAAATTTGTAAGGCCGCCGAGGACCCGCCCTTCGACGAAAACTCAAGATCTTCGCAATTTAACGTCGCAAAGGCCTTAAGATTACACTCACCAAATTTGAAGATGATCAGATTAAAACTGTAGGAGGAGTTCGTTAAAGTACGAGGCCTGAAAATGGCAAAAACTGCACAAAAATCTGAGAGGAAGTTCAAAATGGCTGACTTCCTGTTGTGTTTAGGGCTATGCTCCAAGAGACTTTTTTGTAGGTATTAGGTCATTACACGTATGTACCGAATTTCGTGCACGTACGTGGAACGTTGCAGGAGGCGCACTCCGTTGAACTTTTATAGGTGGCGCTATCGAGCCATTTTGCCCCGTCCAATTCTGAAACCTATATCAGATGTAAATTTTCGCCAGTTCTGACGCGTGTGCAAAGTTTCGTGAGTTTTCGCGCATGTTTAGGCCCTCAAAAATGCAATTCAATGCGGAGAAGAATAATAATAATAATAATAAACAGAGCAATTCCAAGAGGGTCCTCACACCATCGGTGCTCGGGCCCTAATAAACAGAGCAATTCCAAGAGGGTCCTCACACCATCGGTGCTCGGGCCCTAATAAACAGAGCAATTCCAAGAGGGTCCTCACACCATCGGTGCTCGGGCCCTAATTAAAGCTGCAAGCAGCGATGAAAGGGCCCTCGCACCCGTGCCATCAACACTCGGTGGCTTTAGGAAGGCAGAGCATGGTTGGGAAATGTACATTTAAGGAGGTATATATAGTAAGAGTATGTCAAAGTCAGTTACAAAATGTTTTGTATAATGGTGATAATAGCATGCTTCATGACTCAGCTAAGTGTTGCTAGCATGTTCAGTCTGTTTCTAGCATGCTTAGTACACAATAATTATGTGGTTAGTACTGCATTACTGTGTTAACCATGTCAGTTTCTGTTGCCAGTAGGTGGCGTTATGACTATAACTGAATATGTGCATGGATGTGTGTTCAGGACAGAACTCTTATCAAACATGTGAAGTTTGGTGCAAATTGGACATTGCCTTCTTGAGTAACAACAAAGTCATGTTTCATTGAATTAGCATTCTTTAGAACTTAGCTAAGCATTGTTAGCATGTTTTAACATGTTGCTAGAACGGCATCAACGTGTTAAACATGTCACTTCCTGTTGCCAGTTGGTGGCGCTATTACTATAACTGAACATTCTCATGTAGATGTGTTCAGGCCATGACTCTTATCAAAAGTGTGAAGTTTGGGGCAGATTGGACATTCCATGCCTGAGTTACAGCAAATTCCTATTTAATTGCAATAATAGCATGCTTTAGCACTTGGCTAAGAGTTTGCTAGCATGTTTTAGCATGTTTCTAGTATGTTGTTAGCATGTTTAACACTTGCTGGCACTTTTTTATATGTTATTAGGAGTCCACAACAGTGTTAAACATGTCACTTCCTGTTGCCAGCAGGTGGCGCTATGACTGTAACTGAATATAAGCATGGTCATGTGTTCAGGACAGAACGCTTATCAAAAGTGTGAAGTTTGGGGCAGATTGGACATTCCATGCCTGAGTTACAGCAAATTCATATTTAATTGCAGTAATATCATTCTTTAGCACTTAGCTAAGTGTTTGCTATTATGTTTTAGCATGTCTCTAGTATGTTGGTAGGATGTTTAGCACCTACTGGCATTTTTTTATATGTTATTAGGAGTCAAGAACAGTGTTAAACGTCACTTCCTGTTGCCAGCAGGTGGCGCTATGACTATAACTAAATATGAGCATGGACATGTGTTCAAGAGATAACTCTTATCAAACGTGTGACGTTTGGGGTAGATTGTACATTGCCTTCTTGAGTAACAACAAAGTCCTGTTTCATTGAATTAGCATGCTTTAGCACTTAGCTAAGTATTGCTAGCATGTTTTAATATGTTTCTAGCATGTTTAGAACTCAATGGCATTTTTAACATGTTGCTAGAACGGCATCAACGTGTTAAACATGTCACTTCCTGTTGCCAGTAGGTGGCGCTATTACTATAACTGAATTTGAGCATAGGCATGCGTTCAGGCCATGATTCTTATCAAACATGTGAAGTTTGGGGCAGATTGGACGTTCCATGCCTGAGTTACAGCAAATTCCTATTTAATTGCAGTAATAGCATGCTTTATCACTTAGCTAAGTGTTTGCTAGCATGTTTCTAGTATGTTGCTAACCTGTTTAGCACTTGCTGGCTCTTTTATATATGTTATTAGGAGACCACAACAGTGTTAAACATGTCACTTCCTGTTGACAGCAGGTGGCGCTATTACTATAACTGAATATTCTCATGTAGATGTGTTCAGGCCATGACTCTTATCAAACGTGTGAAGTTTGGGGCAGATTGGACATTCCATGCCTGTGTTACAGCAAATTCCTATTTAATTGCAGCAATAGCATGCTTTAGCACTTAGCTAAGTGTTTGCTAGCATGTTTTAGCATGTTTCTAGTATGTTGTTAGCATGTTTAGCACTTGCTGGCACTTTTTTTATATGTTTTTATATGTCCACAACAGTGTTTAACATGTCACTTCCTGTTGCCAGCAGGTGGCACTATGACTGTAACTGAATATGAGCATGGTCATGTGTTCAGGACAGAACGTTTATTAAAAGTGTGAAGTTTGGCGCATATTGGACATTGCCTTCTTGAGTAACAACAACATCCTGTTTCATTGAATTAGCATGCTTTACCACTTAGCTAAGTATTGCTAGCATGTTTTAACATTAGCTAGCATGTTTTAACATGTTTCTAGCATGTTTAGACCTCAATGGCATTTTTAACATGTTGCTAGAATGGCATCAACGTGTTAAACATGACACTTCCTGTTGCCAGTAGGTGGCGCTATTACTATAACTGAATATTCTCATGTAGATGTGTTCAGGACAGAACGCTTATCAAAAGTGTGAAGTTTGGGGCAGATTGGACATTCCATGCCTGAGTTACAGCAAATTCCTATTTAATTGCAATAATAGCATGCTTTAGCACTTAGCTAAGAGTTTGCTAGCATGTTTTAGCATGCTTCTAGTATGTTGTTAGCATGTTTAGCACTTGCTGGCACTTTTTTATATGTTATTAGGAGTCCATAACAGTGTTAAACATGTCACTTCCTGTTGCCAGCAGGTGGCGCTATGACTATAACTGAATATGAGCATGGCCATGTGTTCAGGACAGAACTCTTATCAAACGTGTGAAGTTTGGGGCAGATTGGACATTCCATGCCTGAGTTACAGCAACTTCCTGTTTCATGGCGAAACATCGAAATTTGTAAGGCCGCCGAGGACCCGCCCTTCGACGAAAACTCAAGATCTTCGCAATTTAACGTCGCAAAGGCCTTAAGATTACACTCACCAAATTTGAAGATGATCAGATTAAAACTGTAGGAGGAGTTCGTTAAAGTACGAGGCCTGAAAATGGCAAAAACTGCACAAAAATCTGAGAGGAAGTTCAAAATGGCTGACTTCCTGTTGTGTTTAGGGCTATGCTCCAAGAGACTTTTTTGTAGGTATTAGGTCATTACACGTATGTACCGAATTTCGTGCACGTACGTTGAACGTTGCGGGAGGCGCACTCCGTTGAACTTTTATAGGTGGCGCTATCGAGCCATTTTGCCCCGTCCAATTCTGAAACCTATATCAGATGTAAATTTTCGCCAGTTCTGACGCGTGTGCAAAGTTTCGTGAGTTTTCGCGCATGTTTAGGCCCTCAAAAATGCAATTCAATGCGGAGAAGAATAATAATAATAATAATAATAATAATTAAAGCTGCAAGCAGCGATGAAAGGGCCCTCGCACCCGTGCCATCAACACTCGGTGGCTTTAGGAAGACAGAGCATGGTTGGGAAATGTACATTTAAGGAGGTATATATAGTAAGAGTATGTCAAAGTCAGTTACAAAATGTTTTGTATAATGGTGATAATAGCATGCTTCATGACTCAGCTAAGTGTTGCTAGCATGTTTAGTCTGTTTCTAGCATGCTTAGTACACAATAATTATGTGGTTAGTACTGCATTACTGTGTTAACCATGTCAGTTTCTGTTGCCAGTAGGTGGCGTTATGACTATAACTGAATATGAGCATGGATGTGTGTTCAGGACAGAACTCTTATCAAACTTGTGAAGTTTGGTGCAAATTGGACATTGCCTTCTTGAGTAACAACAAAGTCATGTTTCATTGAATTAGCATTCTTTAGCACTTAGCTAAGCATTACTAGCATGTTTTAATATGTTTCTAGCATGTTTAGAACTCAATGGCATTTTTAACATGTTGCTAGAACGGCATCAACGTGTTAAACATGTCACTTCCTGTTGCCAGTAGGTGGCGCTATTACTATAACTGAACATTCTCATGTAGATGTGTTCAGGCCATGACTCTTATCAAAAGTGTGAAGTTTGGGGCAGATTGGACATTCCATGCCTGAGTTACAGCAAATTCCTATTTAATTGCAATAATAGCATGCTTTAGCACTTAGCTAAGAGTTTGCTAGCATGTTTTAGCATGTTTCTAGTATGTTGTTAGCATGTTTAACACTTGCTGGCACTTTTTTATATGTTATTAGGAGTCCATAACAGTGTTAAACATGTCACTTCCTGTTGCCAGCAGGTGGCGCTATTACTGTAACTGAATATAAGCATGGTCATGTGTTCAGGACAGAACGCTTATCAAAAGTGTGAAGTTTGGGGCAGATTGGACATTCCATGCCTGAGTTACAGCAAATTCATATTTAATTGCAGTAATATCATTCTTTAGCACTTAGCTAAGTGTTTGCTAGTATGTTTTATTATGTCTCTAGTATGTTGGTAGGATGTTTAGCATCTACTGGCATTTTTTTATATGTTATTAGGAGTCAAGAACAGTGTTAAACGTCACTTCCTGTTGCCAGCAGGTGGCGCTATGACTATAACTAAATATGAGCATGGACATGTGTTCAAGAGATAACTCTTATCAAACATGTGAAGTTTGGGGTAGATTGTACATTGCCTTCTTGAGTAACAACAAAGTCCTGTTTCATTGAATTAGCATGCTTTAGCACTTAGCTAAGTATTGCTAGCATGTTTTAATATGTTTCTAGCATGTTTAGAACTCAATGGCATTTTTAACATGTTGCTAGAACGGCATCAACGTGTTAAACATGTCACTTCCTGTTGCCAGTAGGTGGCGCTATTACTATAACTGAATTTGAGCATAGACATGTGTTCAGGCCATGATTCTTATCAAACGTGTGAAGTTTAGGGCAGATTGGACATTCCATGCCTGAGTTACAGCAAATTCCTATTTAATTGCAGTAATAGCATGCTTTAGCACTTAACTAAGTGTTTGCTAGCATGTTTCTAGTATGTTGCTAACCTGTTTAGCACTTGCTGGCTCTTTTTTATATGTTATTAGGAGACCAGAACAGTGTTAAACATGTCACTTCCTGTTGACAGCAGGTGGCGCTATTACTATAACTGAATATTCTCATGTAGATGTGTTCAGGCCATGACTCTTATCAAACGTGTGAAATTTGGGGCAGATTGGACATTCCATGCCTGTGTTACAGCAAATTCCTATTTAATTGCAGCATTTGCATGCTTTAGCACTTAGCTAAGTGTTTGCTAGCATGTTTTAGCATGTTTCTAGTATGTTGTTAGCATGTTTAGCACTTGCTGGCACTTTTTTATATGTTTTTATATGTCCACAACAGTGTTTAACATGTCACTTCCTGTTGCCAGCAGGTGGCACTATGACTGTAACTGAATATGAGCATGGTCATGTGTTCAGGATAGAACGTTTATTAAAAGTGTGAAGTTTGGCGCAGATTGGACATTGCCTTCTTGAGTAACAACAACATCCTGTTTCATTGAATTAGCATGCTTTAGCACTTAGCTAAGTATTGCTAGCATGTTTTAACATGTTTCTAACATGTTTAGAAGTCAATGGCATTTTTAACATGTTGCTAGAATGGCATCAACGTGTTAAACATGACACTTCCTGTTACCAGTAGGTGGCGCTATTACTATAACTGAATATTCTCATGTAGATGTGTTCAGTACAGAACGCTTATCAAAAGTGTGAAGTTTGGGGCAGATTGGACATTCCATGCCTGAGTTACAGCAAATTCCTATTTAATTGCAATAATAGCATGCTTTAGCACTTAGCTAAGAGTTTGCTAGCATGTTTTAGCATGCTTCTAGTATGTTGTTAGCATGTTTAGCACTTGCTGGCACTTTTTTATATGTTATTAGGAGTCCATAACAGTGTTAAACATGTCACTTCCTGTTGCCAGCAGGTGGCGCTATGACTATAACTGAATATGAGCATGGTCATGTGTTCAGGACAGAACTCTTATCAAACGTGTGAAGTTTGGGGCAGATTGGACATTCCATGCCTGAGTTACAACAACTTCCTGTTTCATGGCGAAACATCGAAATTTATCAGGCCGCCGAGGACCCGCCCTTTGACGAAAACTCAAGATCTTCGCAATTTAACGTCGCAAAGGCCTTAAGATTACACTCACCAAATTTGAAGATGATCAGATTAAAACTGTAGGAGGAGTTCGTTAAAGTACGAGGCCTGAAAATGGCAAAAACTGCACAAAAATCTGAGAGGAAGTTCAAAATGGCTGACTTCCTGTTGTGTTTAGGGCTATGCTCCAAGAGACTTTTTTGTAGGTATTAGGTCATTACATGTATGTACCGAATTTCGTGCACGTACGTGGAACGTTGCGGGAGGCGCACTCCGTTGAAATTTTATAGGTGGCGCTATCGAGCCATTTTGCCCCGTCCAATTCTGAAACCTATATCAGATGTAAATTTTCGCCAGTTCTGATGCGTGTGCAAAGTTTTGTGAGTTTTCGAGCATGTTTAGGCCCTCAAAAATGCAATTAAATGCGGAGAAGAATAATAATAATAAATATAGCTGCAAGCAGCAATTACCGGGGCCAAGCAGAATAAGACGACAAGACATGCCGACATGTCTGAAAGTGTCAGACCAACTGCAACAATGAGCAATTAAAGACATTTAAAGAGGATTTTAGACGAAATGGCTGAAAAATCCTAGAAACAGTAATTAAAAATATGATTTAATGGATTATCACTTTCGACAAATAGGTGGCGCAGTTACAAAACTGATGTGATGTGGTCAGAGTGAGGAGACAATGACACATACAAAGTTTGGTGTCAATATGTCAAGGCATTGCAGAGATAAAGCCTGAATAGTGCTATTAGCATCATGCCTCAAATTTGCTGCTGCGCTATACGAAAACGGTTTCGTCAATTGACACGAAATCCATAACTTTTAGTCGGCACAGTCTGGGGATGATACGATTCGATTTTGGTGAAAATCGGACAAACGGTGTGGGAGGAGTTCGAAAAAGTAGGTTTTGAATGAAAATAGCATTTTATCTCACAAAACTGTATTGAAGTCAATGGGAATTTCATGTTTTGTTCTATTATAGCGCCACCAAGAGGCTCAGTCCCACAATTTTTTTTACGTGTCCTCAGAGTGAGCCCATACATATGTGTGTCAGTTTTGGTGAAAATATCTCAATTTGCTTTAGAGTTATAAACATTTATATGAAAAAACACGTAAAAAATGACTGACACATGACTTTGTTTGAATTTTACTACCCCTAAACATCAATATTTTCGCATTTGGGCATTTGCGTTTAGCTATCGACCTATGTTTCCAAACTTCTGACGGTGGTTTCGTCTCGATCGGACAAGCGGTTTCGAAGATATAGCCTAATGTTTTTTAAGCGCTAAATCACAACGCTACACAAACCGTAAGGCGAAACCTAGCATGTTTGGTATCGTAGGACTCGGCAAGGTTTCAGGAGTCTAATTAGATGAGTCTCGTGAAAATAAGTCGACCGCACCCAAAGTTATAAGCATTTGAAAAAAAAAAATCCCCACTAGGTGGCGCTGTTTCGAAACTTCTCACACTCCTTCAGGACATCGTGCTGATGACCCATGCCAAGTTTCGTAACAATCCGTTCACGCGTTCATAAAATACAGCATTTTAGCACATAATTCAAAATGGCCGACAGTCAAAATGGCCGATATGGTAAAATTGGATATCAGTCGACTCGGCATGTCGCCCTGAATCTAACGAGACCAATTTTATGATTTTTGGACAAACTGTTCAGAAGTTATAAGCAAAAATAGCCATTTTTCATATCTCCGGACCAGTAGGTGGCGCTGCGCCGAAACGCAGCATGTAGCCTCAGGTCATGCTTGTGATGACATGTACCAAGTTTGGTCTGAATACGATAAACCGTTGCAGAGATACAGCCTTACGACTGTTTTTGCAGGCGCTACGTAAAATTTGTTCGTGCGTTTATTGAAAACGGTTTGACGAATCAACTTGAATTCCATAACTTTTTGTCGGCATGGTCTGGAGATGATCTGGTTCAAATTTCGTGAAAATCGGAGTAACGGCCTAGGAGGAGTTCGAAAAAGTAGGTTTTTCGGAAAATTCAAAATGGCGGAAAAATTTTCATGACGGAAAATGACGTCATAGGGTGCAATCGAATCGGCTTGAGCTAAGGAATCAGAGAAAAAAATAATTTTGTTTCTAGCCCATGTGGTTCAAAAGTTATTAGCATAAACATGAGTGCAACTTTGGACAGTTGGTGGCGCTAGAGGTAATGACTTGGAGACTCCAAATTTGCTATGCTGATAGGTCAGACCCTCCTCTATCAGTGTGCCAAATTTCATAACTTTCCCGCAAGCGGTTCTATGGGCTGCCATAGACTCCCAGTCGGAAAAATGAAGAATAATAATAAATATAGCTGCAAGCAGCAATTACCGGGGCCAAGCAGAATAAGACGACAAGACATGCCAACATGTCTGAAAGTGTCAGACCAACTGCGACAATGAGCAATTAAAGACTTTAAAGAGGATTTTAGGCAAAATGCCTGAAAAATCATAGAAACAATAATTAAAAATATGATTTTATGGATTATCACTTTCGACCAATAGGTGGCGCAGTTACAAAACTGATGTGATGTGGTCAGAGTGAAGTGACAATGACACATACAAAGTTTGGTGTTAATATGTCAAGGCATTGCAGAGATAAAGCCTGAATAGTGCTATTAGCATCATGCCTCAACTTTGCTGCTGCGCTATACGAAAACGGTATCGTCTATCAACACGAAATCCATAACTTTTAGTCGGCACGGTCTGGAGATGATATGATACGATTTTGGTGAAAATCGGACAAACGGTCTAGGAGGAGTTTGAAAAAGTAGGTTTTGACTGAAAATCAAGATGGCGGACAGGAAGTTCGGCCAAATAAGGAAAACTTGGTATCTATGTTCTCGGCTTGACCCAAGGACTCTATTAAGACCAGTGGCTTTTCAATAGCCAGATTTATTCAAAAGTTATTAGCCTTTTTGTAAATTTTGTTATAACTTTTGACCACTAGGTGGCGCTGTTTTGAAATATTTTGAGTACCTTCAGGGGATGGTGCTGAAGGCACATTCTGAGTTTCGTAATATTACACCAATGCATTTGTTTAGTATAGCATTTTATTTCACAAAACTGTATTGAAATCAATGGGAATTTCATGTTTTGTTCTATTATAGCGCCACCAAGAGGCTCAGTCCCACCATTTTTTTTATGTGTCATCAGAGTGTGCCCATACATATATATGTCGATTTTGGTGCAAAAATCTCAATTTGCTTCGGAGTTATAGATATTTATATGAAAAAACACGTAAAAAATGACTGACACATGACTTTGATTGAATATTACTACCCCTAAACATCAATATTTTCGCATTTGGGTTTTGACATGTGGTTAACAAGCTATGATTCCAAACTTCTGACGGTGGTTTCGTCTTGATCGGACAAACGGTTTCGAAGATATAGCCTAATGTTTTTTAAGCGCTAAATCACAACGCTACACAAACCGTAAGGCGAAACCTAGAATGTTTGGTATCGTTGGACTCGGCAACGATTCAGGAGTCTAATGAGATGAGTTTCGTGAAAATAAGTCGATCACTCCCAAAGTTATAAGCATTTGAAAAAAAAAATTCACCACTAGGTGGCGCTGTTTCGAAACTTCTCACACTCCTTCAGGACATCGTGTTGATGACCCATACCAAGTTTCGTAACAATCCGTTCATGCGTTGTTAAAATACAGCATTTTAGCACAAAATTCAAAATGGCCGACAGTCAAAATGGCCGATATGGCAAAATTGGATATCAGTCGACTCGGCATGTCGCCCTGAATCTATCAAGACCAATTTTATGATTTTTGGACAAGCTGTTCAGAAGTTATAAGCAAAAATAGCCATTTTTCATATCTCCAGACCAGTAGGTGGCGCTGCGCCGAAACGCAGCATGTAGCCTCAGGTCATGCTTGTGAGTACATGTACCAGGTTTGGTCTGAATACGATAAACCGTTGCGGAGATACAGCCTTACGACTGTTTTTGCTAGCGCTACGTAAAATGTATTCGTGCGTTTATCGAAAACGGTTTGACGAATCAATTTGAATTCCATAACTTTTGGTCAGCACTGCCTGAAGATGATCTGGTTCAATTTTCGTGCAAATCGGACAAACCGTCTAGGACGAGTTCGAAAAAGTAGCTTTTTCAGAAAATTCAAAATGGCGGCCATATTTATATGACGGAAAATGACGTCATAGGGTGCAAACGAATCGGCATGAGCTCAGAAATAAGAGGAAAAAAGAATTTTGTTGATTGGCCTTACGGTTCAAAAGTTATTAGCAAAATAAAAGTGAAATTTTGGACAGGTGGTGGCGCTAGAGGGAATGACTTAGAAACACAAAAATTGGTGTATTTAATGTTGGGACTGTCCTCTATCAGAATGTCAAACCAAAACAACTTTCCCGCAATCGGTTCTATGGGCTGCCATAGACTCCCAGTCGGAAAAATGAAGAATAATAATAAATATAGCTGCAAGCAGCAATTACCGGGGCCAAGCAGAATAAGACGACAAGACATGCCAACATGTCTGAAAGTGTCAGACCAACTGCAACAATGAGCAATTAAAGACATTTAAAAAGGATTTTAGACGAAATGCCTGAAAAATCATAGAAACAGTAATTAAAAATATGATTTAATTGATTATCACTTTCGACAAATAGGTGGCACAGTTACAAAACTGATGTGATGTGGTCAGAGTGAGGAGACAATGACACATACAAAGTTTGGTGTCAATATGTCAAGGCATTGCAGAGATAAAGCCTGAATAGTGCTTTTATCATCATGCCTCAAATTTGCTGCTGCGCTATACGAAAACGGTTTCGTCAATCGACACGAAATCCATAACTTTTAGTTGGCACAGTCTGGAGATGATACGATTCGATTTTGGTGAAAATCGGACAAACGGTGTGGGACGAGTTCGAAAAAGTAGGTTTTGAATGAAAATAGCATTTTATTTCACAAAACTGCATTGAAGTCAATGGGAATTTCATGTTTTGTTCTATTATAGCGCCACCAAGAGGCTCAGTCCCACCATTTTTTTTATGTGTCCTCAGAGTGAGCCCATACATATATGTGTCGATTTTGGTGCAAAAATCTCAATTTGCTTCGGAGTTATAGACATTTATATGAAAAAACAGGTAAAAAATGACTGACACATGACTTTGATTGAATATTACTACCCCTAAACATCAATATTTTCGCATTTGGGCATTGGCGTATAGCTATCGACCTATGTTTCCAAACTTCTGACGGTGGTTTCGTCTCGATCGGACAAACGGTTTCGAAGATATAGCCTACTGTTTTTTAAGCGCTAAATCACAACGCTACACAAACTGTAAGGCAAAACCTAGCATGTTTGGTATCGTTGGACTCGGCAACGATTCAGGAGTCCAATGAGATGAGTTTCGTGAAAATAAGTCTATCACACCCAAAGTTATAAGCATTTGAAAAAAAAAATTCACCACTAGGTGGCGCTGTTTCGAAACTTCTCACACTCCTTCAGGACATCGTGTTGATGACCCATACCAAGTTTCGTAACAATCCGTTCATGCGTTGTTAAAATACAGCATTTTAGCACAAAATTCAAAATGGCCAACAGTCAAAATGGCCGATATGGCAAAATTGGATATCAGTCGACTCAGCATGTCGCCCTGAATCTATCAAGACCAATTTTATGATTTTTGGACAAACTCTTCAGAAGTTATAAGCAAAAATAGCCATTTTTCATATCTCCGGACCAGTAGGTGGCGCTGCGCCGAAACGCAGCATGTAGCCTCAGGTCATGCTTGTGAGTACATGTACAAAGTTTGGTCTGAATACGATAAACCGTTGCGGAGATACAGCCTTACGACTGTTTTTGCTAGCGCTACGTAAAATGTATTCGTGCGTTTATCGAAAACGGTTTGACGAATCAATTTGAATTCCATAACTTTTGGTCAGCACTGCCTGAAGATGATCTGGTTCAATTTTCGTGCAAATCGGACAAACCGTCTAGGACGAGTTCGAAAAAGTAGCTTTTTCAGAAAATTCAAAATGGCGGCCATATTTATATGACGGAAAATGACGTCATAGGGTGCAATCGAATCAGCATGAGCTCAGGAACTAGAGGAAAAAAGAATTTTGTTGATTGGCCTTACGGTTCAAAAGTTATTAGCAAAATAAAAGTGAAACTTTGGACAGGTGGTGGCGCTAGAGGGAATGACTTAGACACACCAAAATCAGTGTATTTAATGTTGGGACTGTCCTCTATCAGAATGTCAAACCATTACAACTTTCCCGCGATCGGTTCTATGGGCTGCCATAGACTCCCAGTCGGAAGAAGGAAGAATAATAATAATAAGAACGGGAACGAAAACAATAGGTGCCTCCGCACCTTCGGTGCTTGGCCCCTAATAAGAACGGGAACAGATACAATAGGTGCCTACGCACCTTCGGTGCTTGGCCCCTAATAAGAACGGGAACAGATACAATAGGTGCCTACGCACCTTCGGTGCTTGGCCCCTAATAATAAACAGAGCAATTCCAAGAGGGTCCTCACACCATCGGTGCTCGGGCCCTAATAATAAACAGAGCAATTCCAAGAGGGTCCTCACACCATCGGTGCTCGGGCCCTAATAATAATAAATATAGCTGCGAGCAGCGATTACGGGCCCAAGCCGGTGGCACCGCAACCCCGGTGCCTTTAGTTACCTAAAGGCACCGGGGTGGCGGTACCGCCGGCTTTGGCCCTCCATCGCTGCTCGCAGCTATATTTATATATATATATATATATATATATATATATATATACATACATACATACATACACAAACATACATATATATGTATATATATGTATATATATAAAATGAAGAGGTTCGAATGTAGATTAATTTAGATGGATGTGAAACACAGCAGGCAGTCGGTCAGAACTGCGTAAGTTGAATTAATTGAAGAGACACACCAAACAGGGTCCAAGTTTAACTTGTTTACTGAAGAGCTGGTTGAGTTTACATGTGTGGTTCTATAACAAATTACACAAGAAAAATAAACATTAATATATACATATATATATATTCTACAACATAATCATTTAAATAATTAACAGTATGCATGCTGTATACAACATTCACATTAATAAAGTACTATTGAACAATGTTAAATACTTATTCTGAACATTGCCACAAGGCGGCGCTAGAAGCGCGTAAATACCGCGACTGGGCATGACATATGCATGTGATAAACAGCTGATCACCATGTGATAATAATCATTTCCGAATTAAAGCATCCAACAATAAAATAATGTCCAATACATAACATATACCTCAAATAACACATAGAAACTCTAAACATACTAAATAGAAAGAATAATTCTGTCAGAATGATACTAATCGACTACTGTTTAGACTATTGAATATAAACTACTAGTTTCTTGGTATCAACAGGAAATATTTGGAAATATAAACTTACTTGACATGCACGCACACAGCAACTCCATATAAACTTCACTGAATCGTAATCAAACTACTATAGATGAACTACAATGAAGCTACCCGAACTTAACACTCTCACATGCGTTGCATCTTCTCTCTAACGCGGTTTCCGCTTCAGCCCAGGTGACGCTACAATAAGTAGCGCTGTGATTGGTCAGAATCATCCAAGCCATTTAAG
Source organism: Squalius cephalus (assembly GCF_949319135.1). Taxonomy (NCBI): domain Eukaryota; kingdom Metazoa; phylum Chordata; class Actinopteri; order Cypriniformes; family Leuciscidae; genus Squalius; species Squalius cephalus. The sequence continues at coordinate 1,344,159 of NC_137123.1, forward strand.
GGCATCCGGGCCTTTTGTACAGCCGCCCCCGAATTCAAGAACTGAATTCGATCATCTCACAAAGGTCTATATCTGGGCCTAGTCATCCTCAGGTAGGGCCGGAATCTGGATGAGGCGAGCCACGACTCGCGTGTAGGTCTTACCCTTGACATCTACATTGGCTGTTCGGACCCGCCCATCTGCGCCTGGGAACACCTGGGTGATTCTGCCTACTGGCCAGAGGGCACGAGGAAGTTGAGGATCGACAATCATGACCACGTTCCCGCTCTCTAATGACCTTTTCTCTGTCTTCCACTTCTGGCGAGCTTGGAGACCGGGTGAGTAATACTTGAGAAAATGTCTCCAAAAGTGTTCTGCAAGCAGTTGGCTGTGGCGCCAGCGTCTGCGACTCAGAATCTCGGACTCTTGGTAGACTACTTGAGGTAAGGATGCGTCTCTACGGCCAATCAGAAAGCAGTACGGGGTGATTGGATCAGGGTCAGCCACGTCAGATGAGGTATACCCAAGGGGCTTTGAGTTGAGAATACCTTCAACCTCAACCAGAACTGTTCTCTAAACTTCTTCAGTAACAGTCTGAGCCCCGATGGTCACTCTGAGGGCTGTCTTAATCGAGCGGATCTCCCTCTCCCAGCAACCGCCGAAGTGAGGGGCGCCTGGCGGGTTGTAAACAAACTTTATCTGCTGGCTGGCGAGGTGACTCTGTAGCTCCTCTTGGAGGTTGGCGAAAGACTCATTTAATTCACGTTCTCCTCCCTTAAAGTTGGTGCCTTGGTCGCTCAATAACTCATACGGTTTCCCTCGTCGTGCAATGAACCGTCGTAGGGACATCAGGAACGAATCAGAATCAATACTGGTTAGAAGGTCGAGATGGACTGCCCTGGTGGTCATACACTTAAAGACTATGCCCCACCTCTTCTCGTTACGGCGGCCGATTTTAACTAAGAAGGGGCCGAAACAGTCCATGCCAGTTGAGTAAAAGGCTGGACGGAAGTATCTCTGCCTGGTAAGGGGTAGGTCGGCCATAAAGGGGACTTCTGGGCGGCCTCTCCATTTTCTACACTCTACACACTGGCGCTGGTGTCGGCGGACAGCTTCACGGCCTCTAATAATCCAGTATGTCCTTCTGATCTCGGCGAACAGTCTCTCTGCACCGGGGTGATGCAGCCTCTCGTCATAATCCTTGATGATTAGCTCTGTGGTCGGATGTCGAGGGTCTAGGACAACTGGATGAATAGCCTCCGCTTCTAGTACCTCACAGTGACGAAGACGGCCTCCTACACGAATCAGTCCAGCAGCAGCGTCGAGCTCAGGGGAGAGTGAGACCAGCCTGCTTGTGGCTAACACTGGTTTGCCTGACTTCAGAAGCTTCAGCTCATCGGGAAAGGACTCTGATTGAGCTTGGCGAAGGACTGCTTGTTGAACGTCTCTTTGGAGGTCAGAACTGGAGGTGTAGGCCGCCCCGTGAAGCTCCTGCCCATAGGCTTTCAGGTACTCTGACAGCGTGTTGTAGTGCGGTGGCTTAAGTGGGAGTGCAGTTGTGGTCACTAACCCGGAGAAGGCAGACTGTCTTAATTCACTGTTTGGCTCTTCAAACGATAGAGGGGGCTGTCCGGGCCATCTATCTGGTGGCAGCTTGAGGAAGGCTGGTCCCTGGCTCCACCGGCTCCCTGTAGCAAGGTCACAAAGAGGCTTGCCTCGCGTGATGTCATCCGCTGGATTGTCTGCAGATCTGACATAGCACCAGGTGGCCGAATCTGTTATCTCTTGTATCTCTGCCACCCGTGTTCCTACGAACACCTTGTAACGACAGGAGCTGGATGTCAGCCATGTGAGCACGGTGGTAGAGTCTGACCAGAGCGTGGTGGAGTGAATAGGAATTGTAAGCTCTGTAGTCAGGAGTTGGGAAAGCTGCGCTCCAGTAAGCGCGGCACACAGCTCTAAGCGGGGTATAGATTGTTGCTTGCGGGGCGCAACGCGGGATCTGGCGACTATAAAGATGACTTCTACCTGACCTTTTTTGTCTTCTATCCGTAGATAAGCCACCGAACCATATGCCTGCTCCGATGCGTCACAGAAAACGTGGACGTCGTATCTACATGACGAGTGATCCATCTGTGAGCTGGCATAGCATCGGGGTAGAGATATCTTCTCTAATCCACTTAACTCCTTCTCCCACTCAGACCATGAAGTAAGGAGTTCCTCAGGTAATTGCGGATCATCCCAGTCGCGCCTTTTATCCCATAATCGCTGTACTAATATCTTCGCCCGGGTGGTGTAAGGGATGATATAACCGAGGGGGTCATATTGGCTAGCCAGTACATGGTAGATGTTGCGCATTGTCACAGTGGAGCAGCGGCTAGCTCTGTGCTTGTAATGTAGGGTGTCGGACTGACAGTGCCAATGTAATCCGAGCGTAGACTCGTGGACGTCTTGTTGGCCTTGACTAAGCCAGAGGTCACAGGTATCGGATCTCGACTCAGAAGGGAGGTGAGTAACCACTGACGGGCAATTGCTGGCCCATTGTCGAAGCTCAAAGCCTCCGGCGGTTAAGAGAGAACATAGTTGATCAACTAGGTCTCTGGCCTCTCGAGGGGAATGAAGACTATGTAAACAATTATCAACATAGAATGATTTTTCAATTACCTCTCTGACTGGGTCTCCAGACTGGCTGTGGTCTATGACGTGCCTCTGAAGGGCGTAAGTGGCACAGCAGGGACTGCATGTGGTACCAAAGGGGAGAACTTGCCATTGGTACACATTAGGGGGTTGCTCCGGCTTCAGGTCACGCCACAGGAATCTGAGTAAGGGCATGTCATCAGGGAGTAGCCTCACCTGGTGAAACATGCCTCGAATATCACTGCTTATGGCTACCTGATGCTCGCGGAAGCGGAGCAGAACTGCTAGCAGTGATGAGCTTAGCGTAGGTCCTGGAAGAAGAAACTCATTTAGGCTGTGACCTTCATATTGGAAGGAGCAGTTATAGACGACCCGGTTCTTGTTATTATGCTGCACCATATGGTGGGGGATGTACCATGACTCTGTGGAGCTCGCAACTTCTCTCGGTTCCAGCTTAGCTATGTAACCTGCCTCCTTCAGCCTAGTTATCTCAGCCTGGTAGGCCAAAGCCTGGTCTGGGTTCTTAAGCAGTCTCCTTTCAACACTCCTGAGTTGAGGGAGAACAGCTTCTTTGGTCATGGTCAGCTGTGGCATGCTCTGCCTCCGAAGCAGTGGTGTAGCATACCGCATCGTCCCTTCTACCTCCACTCGGACCGTCTTTTCCTGCAAGAGTCTGATGGCTTCTTGGTCTAGCTTGGATCTCGTCACTACCTTTTCGCTGCGGTAGGGAATCACATCCATCTGCCATAATCTCTCAACGTGAGCAAACAGGTCTGCGTTGGGGAGGACAGAGGTGAAGAAACACTGGTGCGTGTTAATCTCGTGACGAATCTCATGCGTAGGACCTTGAAGAGTCCATCCCAGGCGGGTCTTGACTGCTGCGGGTCCACCTGGTGGGCCTAACCGGACTGGTTCAATGGGCGTGATGAGGTGGGGGCAATCTGATCCGATCAGCAACATTGGCTGCACTTTATCCATCTGCTGCAACGGGAGGCCAGTTAGATGTCTGTATCTCTTCTTTAAGGAAGCCACCGAGTATGTGTGTTCAGCAAGACCTAGTCTCTCAGCTGTAAAGGCGTGTTGGATGAGGTATTTCTTGTGGGGATGAGACACAGATGATACTGTGAAGGAGACAGCCGCCCCATGAAGCACCTGCTGATCCTGTCTCACTGTTCTCAGTATCAGGTCTTCTGGTTGTCCTCTGAGGTTCAATTGCTGTGCGGCTGCTTGAAGGAGAATAGTCCTCTCAGACCCGTCGTCGAGCACTGCATATGTCTCTAACGATGCATCTCCGTTCGTGATGATTACCTTACTCACTTTCAGCATGACTCTACGGCTACTGACAGAACGGTCAACGTACAAGATGTCTTTCGTAGTACTCACAAGACAGGAGTTTTCTGGGGGTTTGGGCGCTGTACTGGCGGTCACAGCTCTCTCGTTCAGATCATGCAATATAAGGAGGTGTTTCCTGTTGCAGGTCTTGCACAAGGCTTTCAGTGTGCATCTGGAAGCGTGATGATTGCGGCCGCATCTCCAACATCTATTATTCTTACGAATCCAGGCCTCCTTCTGGTCTCTAGTCAACTCTTTGAAGTTGTGACATCCATTCAGAAAATGATTGGCATTATCACAATAAGGGCAGTAGGCACGTAACTTCTCTTGGTACCTGGCAGAGCTGGGCCGGGACTCTGGAGCGAACACTCTGCGTTCACTGTCTGCAGCAGGTTTCTCTGTACCCAGTAGGAAACTCGTAGATCTCCCAGGAAGCTTGGAGTCGTGACGACCTTCTCGCTTCTTAGTAGTTAAGGGTGGAACATATGTAACGGTCTTGGCAGTGTCATCTTGGACCTGGAGCTCATACTCTAACCAGTCCGCAAAGTCGATAAGAGTGGGGACTGTGATCCTAGAAGGATGGACATACCTCTTAAAGCTGATCTGGAGCTCGTGAGGGAGCTTGCCTTGGAGTCTAGACACGTGTGAACCGCATTCTAATTCAGATGCTCCCTCAGACCCCAATTGTTCCAACATACTCACTAATGAGCGTACACGGAGGGCGAAGAACTTGAATGCTTTAACGTCAGCTGGCTTGAGATTGGGACCTTCTAGTACTTCTGCGATATTCCGCAGCACAAGCTTGTGGGGTTGGCCATACATCTTCACAAGAGCTTGCATAGTGTCTGTATATGGTCTCACAGAATTACAGTAGGAATCTGCTACTAGTAGGGCCTCTTCTAGCTCTAAATGATCAGTCAGGATCTGATACTTAAAGCATTCACTCGCATTCACTGGCAGAAGGTTCTCTAGTGCCATCCGTAATCTTGAGAACTGTCTAGGATCAGCTGCTGTCAGACTGGGGATGGTAGGCTTAGGGCCTCGATATATCTGCTCCTGGACGTGCTGCATCTCCGCTCTAGGCACCAATTCTGGGCATGGAGGCAGACAGAAGTCTCTATCACTCTGGCGACGACTATGTCTGGGACTAAGCGTCTCATCCTCATATTTTACAGCTGTTACCGGCTGGGCTGTGTTGGTGTAGGACATCTGTGGGGGGGCACGACGACTCTCTTCAGCAAATGGGTGCTCTGGCCTGGATGAAAACGTTAAGTCTTCCATCTCGTTTGTCAGCTGCTCACACTGGACCGATCGGTTTAGAGGAAGCTCACCAGCATACACTGCAGAATCTCTCTGTCTATGGACGGACGGTGGCACATGAGTGCGAGGGGCTGGAACTGGCGTTACTGGTCGACGAGGAGTCTCTCTTCCTGTGGCTATCTGCTGAATCTCCCGCTTTAGCGTAGCATTCTCTGCCTGGAGCCCTCGCATTGTGGACAGAATCTCAGGTAAAATGTGATTGCGTAGCTCATTGTTGTCTCTTTTCATCTCAGTCCACATAGATTTAATATCAAACAGCTGCTGGTCTTGGAGGCGGAGCTGATCATACTCTTGCGACGCATGTCCAGTTGGATCTGGCCATTCATCTCGTAGTAGTAGATCATCTGCGTACGGTGACTGACTCTCTGGAGAAGATGATCGTGAGACGCTATCAACCGTGGGTGGAAACAAAGGTAGTGCTCTCTTCATATGTGCTGAATCAGAAACTTGGTAATCTGCTAGATGTGCAGGTAGTCTTATTTGTCGTCTAGGTCGGACAACAGGAAGATCTGGTTCAGAATGGGATGTCATCTCTCTACTGTAATTCACGATCCGGCTCGAAGGACCATTAAAATGAAGAGGTTCGAATGTAGATTAATTTAGATGGATGTGAAACACAGCAGGCAGTCGGTCAGAACTGCGTAAGTTGAATTAATTGAAGAGACACACCAAACAGGGTCCAAGTTTAACTTGTTTACTGAAGAGCTGGTTGAGTTTACATGTGTGGTTCTATAACAAATTACACAAGAAAAATAAACATTAATATATACATATATATATATTCTACAACATAATCATTTAAATAATTAACAGTATGCATGCTGTATACAACATTCACATTAATAAAGTACTATTGAACAATGTTAAATACTTATTCTGAACATTGCCACAAGGCGGCGCTAGAAGCGCGTAAATACCGCGACTGGGCATGACATATGCATGTGATAAACAGCTGATCACCATGTGATAATAATCATTTCCGAATTAAAGCATCCAACAATAAAATAATGTCCAATACATAACATATACCTCAAATAACACATAGAAACTCTAAACATACTAAATAGAAAGAATAATTCTGTCAGAATGATACTAATCGACTACTGTTTAGACTATTGAATATAAACTACTAGTTTCTTGGTATCAACAGGAAATATTTGGAAATATAAACTTACTTGACATGCACGCACACAGCAACTCCATATAAACTTCACTGAATCGTAATCAAACTACTATAGATGAACTACAATGAAGCTACCCGAACTTAACACTCTCACATGCGTTGCATCTTCTCTCTAACGCGGTTTCCGCTTCAGCCCAGGTGACGCTACAATAAGTAGCGCTGTGATTGGTCAGAATCATCCAAGCCATTTAAGGGCATCCGGGCCTTTTGTACAATATATATATATATATATATATATATATATATATATATATATATATATATATATATATATATATTATTGTTCAAAAGTTTGGGGTCAGTAAGATTTTTAATGTTTTTAGGAGAAGTCTCTTCTGCTCACCAAGGCTGCATTTATTGATTAAAAATACAAACAAAAACAGTAATATTGTGAAATATTATTCCAATTTAAAACAGCTGTTTTCAATTTTAAAATATTTTACATAGTAATTCATTTCTGTGATCAAAGTTGAGTTTTTAGCATCATTACTCCAGTCTTCAGTGTCACATGATCCTTCAGAAATCATACTAATATGATGATTGAATAAATATTCATCATTATTTTCAATGTTGAAAACAGTTGTGTACAGATTTTTTTTTTTTCAAAATGCTTTGATGAATGTAAAGTTCAAAAGAACAGCATATATTTCAAATATATATATTTTTAACATTATAAATGTCTTTACTGTAACTGTTGATCAGTTTAACTCATCCTTCATAAATAAAAGTACTGATTTATTTTATTTCTTTCCCCCAAAAATACAATTTTAATTATTACTAACCACAAACTTTTGAGCGGTAGTGTTTAACGTTACAAAAGCTTTAGATTTCAGATAAATGCTGTTCTTTTGAACTTTCTATTCATCAAAGACTGTACACAACTGTTTTCGACATTTAAAATAATAATGAATGTTTCTTGAGTATCAATCATCATATTAGAATAATTTCTGAAGGATCATGTGACAGTGACGACTGGAGTAATGATGCTGAAAACTCAGCTTTGATCACAGGAATAAATAACAGTTTAAAATATATTAAAATAGAAAGCAGCTGTTTTAAATTGGAATACTATTTTACAATATTACTGTTTTTGTTTGTATTTTTAATCAAATAAATGCAGCCTTGGTGAGCAGAAGAAACTTCTCTGTTATGTGAGCGCCACAGACTGCACGCACGTCCGCTTAGAGTTCCGCCTTTTGCCTTCCGTCAATATTACGTTATTAGAAAAATATTTTTTTAGAGAATCGATTTTTTGACATTTGTGAATCGATTCAGAATCGTCCACGTCCGCATCGCGATGCATCTAAGAATAAATTTTTTCTCCCACCCCTAGATTTCATACAACAGGTTAATAAACAGTTACAATTAAGTCACTTACATTTTAGATGCAATGTTGACTGTTTTTGTTCTGTTTCAGCAGCGAAAATAGTTAAACAAAGATCACGGCAGAACCATCACGCATCACGTGTTTTCTCATAACTGAACGATTCAGCATTTTTAACGAATCGGTTGACTCAAAGATTGAATGATCAATCCATAAACATCTGTCTTAATCATGATCGACTCATTCGAACGAATCGTTTGAACGAATGAATCAATGACTCGCTTATTAAGATGGATGCCTGGCGACACCTAATGGCGGTTTAGTGTTGTTTAAAAGCATCATTCTTTCCCACATGTGTGTGATTTGTGTGTGCAACATTATCATTATTTTTCTTTCACTATTATATTAGCGATTTAAAAGCACCCACTCGTGTCACACGTCGATTAACCGGTGGGAAAATATCCTCAGACACATACCTAATAAATGTATATTTAAATACAATATTGGCCTACCTGGTAAAAAGTTTTATATACTATTTTGATGTCCTTTTGGACACAAGAGGGCAGTATAGCCCTATGTTTGCTTTTTTGTTGAACCAAATAGCACTAAATAGCCTGTTTTTAACTTTTTCATTCTTCTTGAATTGCAAAAACAGAATAAAATGGGTTTAGTTGTGATATTTGTATACTTTTATATAGAAATAAATGGTATATAATTACATTTTTAGAAGATTTTTACTTTAATCCCTCGCCATAGCAAAACCGTTTGAGATATTTATTATCCATTCACAATTTAGCATATTTAATGTAGTTTCATCATGTTGAAAAAGTTTGGTACGAATAAAATAAATAGTTTAAGAGGAGTGGCTAAAAATTCAGAGGCTGATTTTGCAAAAAAATTCACAATCAGACCAAAATATCTGACTTCCTGATGGCCAGAGCTATTGAATGTAAATTAGAAAGTTGTCCGGCTTGATGAGAACAATATAGAAACTATTTTTTCTTTACTGTAGTTAAAAGTAACCCCCCCACTTTTGTCAAAAGCATGTTGAAAGTGACACACTTCCTGCTGCCAGTTGGTGGCGCTATAACTTTGACTCACAATAGCTACATCCATCTGATCGGCCTCTTACCACGAACACACTGCTGAAGTTTCATCAAGATCAGTTAATGTATGCAGAAGTTATTCCACTTCCCGTGTTTCTCTTTTCTCGCCATAAATTCGATTCCTCGCCACAGCCAAACCGTTCGAGATATCAAAAATCCGTCCGCAATTTAGCATCCTCAAAGTCTTGACTACATGCACACCGAGTTTGAAGGGGACACGGTGAATTTTCTAGGAGGAGTATTTCACATTCCACAGCAAGCGTTTTCCAAACAACCCATAATAGCCGACTTCCTGTTGGGCTGGCGTAAAACTTGACCGGGGTAAAGTTGTTCGGCCCGATGAGATCTATATGTGTACCGAGTTTCATATTAATTCATGCGAGCGTGTTTGATATATGGATCAAGTTTTAGAACCCCGTTCAAGGGGGCGCTGTTGAGCCCCCCAGCCACGCCCGGGTACCAGCTTCAGCCCGGCCCTGATGGCCGTGGGTTCTGACCTGTGTGCAAAGTTTCAAGAGTTTTTGAGCACGTTAAGGACCCCAAAAGCCCCTGAAACCTTGATTAACAATATAAAAGCAATAGTCAAATCCCCCCCTCCCCTCACACACACACAGACACAGAGAGAGGGAGAGAAAATTCTTCAGAAAATCCACATTCAAACCAAAATATCTCTCTTCCTGTTGGTCGGAGATGGTTCATGTAAATTAGAAAGTTGTCCGTCTTGATGAGAACAATACACATACCAAGTTTTGTTGCTGTTGATAAAACTAACCCCCCCACTTATGACTAAAGGTGGCGCTACTGAGCCCCTCACCACGCCCGTTTCTGAAACTTTGCACAGGTCTACTGGATAATAAATGTGATGTGTCTGTCGAGTTTCATGCAATTTCAAGTATGTTAAGAGTCTCAAAAGCATAAAAAAAGAATATTAAAGTTTGATGCGTTGCCACGGCAACAGTATCTAAGATATCAATAATCCTTTCACAGGTTTACATCTGCCGTGTGTCTACATTGTACACATAAAGTTTGAAGCAAATCTGGTAAAAATAAGACAGTGATTTCAAAGCATTTTAATAGTGATGTACTTCCTGCTGCCTGTTGGTGGCGCTATAACTTTGACTCACAATAGTCACATCTGTGCGATCGGCCTCTTACAACGAACACACTGCTGAAGTTTCATCAAGATCAGTTAATGTATGCAGAAGTTATAACACACTTCCTGTTTCATTTTTTCGCCATAAATTCGTTTCCTCGCCACGGCCAAACCGTTCGAGATATCAAAAATCCGTCCGCAATTTAGCATCCTCAATGTCTTGACTTCATGCACACCGAGTTTGGAGGCGAATCGATGAATTCCCTAGGAGGAGTACATTAAATTCCACAGCATGCGTTTCCAAACAACCCTAAATAGCCGACTTCCTGTTGGGCTGGCGTAAAACTTAGAGCACGAAAGTTGTTCGGCCCGATGAGATCTATATGTGTACCGAGTTTCATATTATTACATGCAAGCGTGTCTGATTTATGGACAAGTGTTCGGATCCCGTTCCAGGGGGCGCTGTCGAGCCCCCCTGCCACGCCCGGGTACCAGCTTCAGTCCGGCCCTGATGGCCGCGGGTTCTGACCTGTGTGCAAAATTTCAAGAGTTTTCGAGCATGTTAAGGGCCCCAAAAGTGGCCGAAAGGTTGACAAAATAATAATAATAATAATAATCCTACCGAAAACAATAGGGCCTTCGCCCTTTCAGGGCTTGGGCCCTAATAAATAATCCTACCGGAAACAATAGGGCCTTCGCCCTTTCAGGGCTTGGGCCCTAAATATAGCTGCGAGCAGCGATTACGGGCCCAAGCCGGTGGCACCGCAACCCTGGTGCCTTTAGTTACCTAAAGGCACCGGGGTGGCGGTACCGCCGGCTTTGGCCCTCCATCGCTGCTCGCAGCTATATTTATATATATATATATATATATATATATATATATTAGGGATGCACCGAAATGAAAATTCTTGGCCGAAACCGAAAACCGAAAAAGAGGAAACCAAGGCCGAAAACCGAAAACCGAAACACCGAAAGAAATTATGCCAATTATTGTTAGTACCATTGCATTTATGGCTATGACTGTGTACTAAGTTTACTAAAATCAAGGCATTGCAATTGCATAAATTAATATTAAAGTTTCAAAGAATAAATCCATTAAAATTTTATGCAAATATTTATTTAGCATTTGCAAAGTATAAAATTAAATGTTTAACTTGACCCCACTCATGTGTACATTAAATAATAATGTAAAAGCCTACTGGCCTGGAGAAAGGTTTAAAAATGAAATGTTCTCTCATAAAAACAAAGTGCATTTAGGTCAATACTGCCATAGCCCAAAATAATATCTGCAGTTATATGCTCATGGACGTGAGTTGCAAAAACCATAAACAGCTCAGGTAAACCTCTGAGAAATGACGGCTGCTCTGCACACACACGCAAAGGTCTCTCGCTCCCTCTCTCTGCCGCGCGCGCTACGTATGCGCGCTCATGCTCGCTCGCGATTCCGGGAGATTTAAACTAATTTGCGGGCATTAGGGAGCCGGTATCAATACGCGGGAGACTCCCGGAACTTCCGGAAGACTTGGGATGTCTGTGTTTTGAAAATCGCTGTCCGTGGGTCACTCTTAGATATATTTAAATACGTCCACACCGCAGATATGTAATGTTGCTTCAGACAAGCACGTGCAGGTCGCGGTGTCTGCTGTTTGCGTCATCACAACATTTCGGCCGTATTGTTTCGGTGATAAAAGCAATGGATGGTGTGGTGGTGTGGCGCAATGGATAAGACACATGCCTTTGGTGTGAGAGACCCGGGTTCGAATCCACTGCGAGACACCAATGTGTCCCTGAGCAAGACACTTAACCCCTAGTTGCTCCAGAGGCGTGCGACCTCTGACATATATAGCAATTGTAAGTCGCTTTGGATAAAAGCGTCAGCTAAATTAATAAATGTAAATGTAAATGTAAAAGTCTTTCGGCCGAAAACCGAAAATGCACTTTTGGGCCATTTTCGGCCGAAAATTTTCGGTGGCCGAATATTCGGTGCATCCCTAATATATATATATATATATATATACATACATACATACACATACATATATATGTATGTATATATATGGGCCATTCTACAGAATTGGTGCAAACTGCTGTCCCTCATCCAAAAAACACATTTGAAAAGCATTTAATTATTAAAATCTTAGATGTTTACTAAGATCCTTCAATTATCTATTGAAACCCACAATAATATTTAAGATATCAGTAAGCTTTATATATATAAAATCATAATTTATGGGCTACTTTCAATTAGGAGGTGGCTGTCCCAAACCCTAACCCCTAAATTTCAACTTGTGAAAATGATATTGAATAATTTTTTGCAAATTTTTCCATTCTTGTTTTAAAAAAAAAATATATATATATTTTTTTTTAAATGAAGTTAAAAAAATATTTATTTTATATTTTATTTTTAAATCATGAAACTTTATCTAAAAAAACATGTCCCGCATTTTCATGTCACTACCAAAACAGTGAATGTTGTAGTCCATTGGCTGAGACTGATTTTAACCACACTCCTACATTTTTGATCAGGAAATATTCCTGTGTCCCTCTCTCTCATGTGCTATATGGTGAGTAGATTGATCCCATCATTTTGAGGTAAATGTGTTCTAAAGTCTAAAAATCTGTGTGTAACTTTAAGGAATGTCACTACCAAACTCATTTTTTCTGCTATTGAGAAATTTTTTTGGGATGTTATTCCATAAAATTTAGTTGTTATATGTGTTCAACTGTTCTGACCAGTGATGGCTAACCATGTGCTGATTAGCATCTTCGAGCTAGGCTCAAAAGTTATCTAAAATTGTCACTACCAAAACAGTCACAACCGAAACATTTTCTTGAAGTTTCGGTTGTGACATTGTTTTGGTAGTGACAAAAGGGAACACATAATCCTTTATTTGGAGGAATAAACTACATTTTAGTACAGTTATGCAAATAATTACTACTGTAGTATGTTTTAGTAGTGTTTTAGTATGCAATATTCTGTTAAAATTCTGTAATGTGATGAGGTTACAATTACTTAAGGTTGCAGTCCATGATACTAGCTTAGGTGTAAGGTTGTTGTCAGTAATGTTAATTTCTATGATTAACTTGGCAAGGAGAATGACATAAAACACCAACATGCCTAAAAAAAATAGAAAAACTACAACAGAGAGACAGAGAGAATACAAACAAAGGTTGAGGGAAGACCCAGTGAAGTACGAGGAATACTTAAGGAAAGAAAATGAAAGAAATAAGAAACGAAGGGAAGAAGGAAAGTTGAAGAGTATCAGTGAATTATCTGACAGGGAGCAAAGACATGTCAGAAAAGCATGGAGGAAAAGACAGAAAAGACACAGGATGATGGTGAAAAGACAAAAAGAGATGGAGACATTTTGCAGGGCTTCCACACCACCTAGCACTTCCAGTGAGGGTGATCAGACACCAGTACACACACACACACACACACACACACACACACACACACACACACACAGACAGAGAGTTCAGTGGTTCTGGAGATTTATCTGAATGACTCATAAACAAAATGTTGAAAATGTGAAAATAAAACAAAGTGGTTCTGAGTCTACATTGTAAGTTGTTGTTTTTTTAGGAAGAAAAATCTATGAGCATACCTCTTCTCACTTGCACCTCAAGACCCAAAATATAGAATAGCTCTAGGTGTTCTTATAAGATATTTACTGTCAGATGTGTGTCTGCTATATGTACTGACTGCATATGTGCATCATAGTTATTTATTTATATTAACATAAAATGTGGACAGTCTGATTCAGCCATGGCAAACTAATTTTCACTACCAAAACATTACTGTCACTACCAAAAATGTGCAGTCACTACCGTAACATGGGATGTTTTGTCAAAAATAAAGTATATTGAATTATCAACTAAGATGTTATGATAGTGTTTGGTTCAATGCATATTAATACTAATGAATCCTTAACTTTGAAATCAGTACGATAAACTTTATGCCTTCTACAAAGAAAGATTGGGTTCAAAATACAACAAATCTCATAAATCACACTTAAAATATTATTAAAATTATAATCTTTATTGATTTAACCAGTAAAAATATTTTTTAAAAATAGAAAAAATATATATTTATAAGGTAGATGTAAACAAAATCTTAATAGGTCATTATAAGCCTTCTTAATAAATTATTTAATATTGTGTTTCGGTAGTGACAAATTTGGGGAGAAGGAAAATATTCCAGCATTTTCTGAAAATACAATATGAGAATTAACTGCACAATTACTAGAAAAGCATACCTTGGATATTATACAATTTGCATACATGCAAAATTTGTGGGAAAAAACAAAAAAATTTCAAGATGTTTCCAACTCTGACTTTGCACCAATTCTGTAGAATGGCCCATATATATATATATATATATATATATATATATTGTTTTATGGTGCTCAATTTAATTCCCCTTATAGTTCTTAAATATCTGCACCTTCTACCTTATTTTAATTATTCTCAGGTTAAGGTAAAGTAAGTCAAATTCGTACTAAACAATAAGTATTCAAATGTCCATACTCACAATCCAGTCGAAAGACTTCTCCGTGGTTTTGTTCAGTTCAACTCTTTCATAAAGTAAAGACTTATAGCAAGTTGGTTCTTTTTATATCAATTATAAGTATTTTTATTTCTCCTATAACAGTTGTTCTACACACAATATCAAAATTCAATACAAAGTTCAAAAGTTGTCAGTTCACAAGCTTCGTCAGCAGGTGGCAGGCTTGGATCATCAAACAAGGGAGAGGCCGTCTTTCTTCACAGCGTCTGCCTCTCATATGTCTCACTGTACTTTTTATAATTCATTTCATCACACCCCTTCATTACATATTCAATTACATATGGATAATTTCTCCAATCCCAGATCTGGAACAATTGTCAACTCCTCCATTCTTTTCACAATTTTCTTATAAGACACCTTGCTTTGCCTTGCTCTCTTCATGCGAGCTCGGATCCTCAGCTGTCTTCTCCTCTTGGTCTAGAATATGACAACCAGGTAATACTTTTTCATTTTACTGAATATGCTTTCTAATACATGTTATTTTTCTTTCTAACCTACTTCTTTCTTTGATGCATGCTTACAACACAGGATATACTTTAGTCATCTCAGTATTGTATTATTTCAATAAACATCTCTTTCTCTCGAATGGTTTACAGTGTCTTTTCTTTAACCAATCAGATTAGCAAAAATAAAACAATTTCAAATTAAACATGTTTCAGTGCCTTACTATAAACCAATAAAACAATTTCAAATTAAACATGTTTCAGTGTCTTACTATAAACCAATTAAACAATTTCAAATTAAACATGTTTCAGTGTCTTACTATAAACCAATTAAACAATTTCAAATTAAACATGTTTCAGTGTCTTACTATAAACCAAAGTCAGGTTTCTTATAAAAACCTTTACACTTGTTTTCCTTTATAAGGTTTCTTATAAAAACCTTTACACTTGTTTTCCTTTACAAGGTTTCTTATAAAAACCTTTACACTTGTTTTTCCTTTACAAGGTTTCTTATAAAAACCTTTACACTTGTTTTTCCTTTACAAGGTTTCTTATAAAAACCTTTACACTTGTTTTTCCTTTATAAGGTTTCTTATAAAAACCTTTACACTTGTTTTTCCTTTATAAGGTTTCTTATAAAAACCTTTACACTTCGATTTCTCTTATAAAGAATCGCATTACAGTGTTTTTCCTTTACCTATCGATCATAAGCCTGATTACAGGTCATAACAGAATCAATTGCATATTTTACACAACAATATATATATATATATATATATATATATATATATATATATATATATATATATATATATATATATATATATATATATTATTGTTCAAAAGTTTGGGGTCAGGAAGATTTTTAATGTTTTTAGGAGAAGTCTCTTCTGCTCACCAAGGCTGCATTTATTGATTAAAAATACAAACAAAAACAGTAATATTGTGAAATATTATTCCAATTTAAAACAGCTGTTTTCAATTTTAAAATATTTTACATAGTAATTCATTTCTGTGATCAAAGTTGAGTTTTCAACATCATTACTCAAGTCTTCAGTGTCACATGATCCTTCAGAAATCATACTAATATGATGATTGATGCTCAATAAATATTCATTATTATTTTCAATGTTGAAAACAGTTGTGTACAGATTTTTTTTTTTTTCAAAATGCTTTGATGAATGTAAAGTTCAAAAGAACAGCATATATTTCAAATATATATATTTTTAACATTATAAATGTCTTTACTGTAACTGTTGATCAGTTTAACTCATCCTTCATAAATAAAAGTACTGATTTATTTTATTTCTTTCCCCCAAAAATAAAATTTTAATTATTACTAACCACAAACTTTTGAGCGGTAGTGTTTAACGTTACAAAAGCTTTAGATTTCAGATAAATGCTGTTCTTTTGAACTTTCTATTCATCAAAGACTGTACACAACTGTTTTCGACATTTAAAATAATAATGAATGTTTCTTGAGTATCAATCATCATATTAGAATAATTTCTGAAGGATCATGTGACAGTGACGACTGGAGTAATGATGCTGAAAACTCAGCTTTGATCACAGGAATAAATAACAGTTTAAAATATATTAAAATAGAAAGCAGCTGTTTTAAATTGGAATACTATTTTACAATATTACTGTTTTTGTTTGTATTTTTAATCAAATAAATGCAGCCTTGGTGAGCAGAAGAAACTTCTCTGTTATGTGCGCGCCACAGACTGCACGCACGTCCGCTTAGAGTTCCGCCTTTTGCCTTCCGTCAATATTACGTTATTAGAAAAATATTTTTTTAGAGAATCGATTTTTTGACATTTGTGAATCGATTCAGAATCGTCCACGTCCGCATCGCGATGCATCTAAGAATCAATTTTTTCTCCCACCCCTAGATTTCATACAACAGGTTAATAAACAGTTACAATTAAGTCACTTACATTTTAGATGCAATGTTGACTGTTTTTGTTCTGTTTCAGCAGCGAAAATAGTTAAACAAAGATCACGGCAGAACCATCACGCATCACGTGTTTTCTCATAACTGAACGATTCAGCATTTTTAACGAATCGGTTGACTCAAAGATTGAATGATCAATCCATAAACATCTGTCTTAATCATGATCGACTCATTCGAACGAATCGTTTGAACGAATGAATCAATGACTCGCTTATTAAGATGGATGCCTGGCGACACCTAATGGCGGTTTAGTGTTGTTTAAAAGCATCATTCTTTCCCACATGTGTGTGATTTGTGTGTGCAACATTATCATTATTTTTCTTTCACTATTATATTAGCGATTTAAAAGCACCCACTCGTGTCACACGTCGATTAACCGGTGGGAAAATATCCTCAGACACATACCTAATAAATGTATATTTAAATACAATATTGGCCAACCTGGTAAAAAGTTTTATATACTATTTTGATGTCCTTTTGGACACAAGAGGGCAGTATAGCCCTATGTTTGCTTTTTTGTTGAACCAAATAGCACTAAATAGCCTGTTTTTAACCTTTTCATTCTTCTTGAATTGCAAAAACAGAATAAAATGGGTTTAGTTGTGATATTTGTATACTTTTATATAGAAATAAATGGTATATAATTACATTTTTAGAAGATTTTTACTTTAAATATGCTAAATTGTGAATGGATAATAAATATCTCAAACGGTTTTGCTATGGCGAGGGATTAATGTAGTTTCATCATGTTGAAAAAGTTTGGTACGAATAAAATAAATAGTTTAAGAGGAGTGGCTAAAAATTCAGAGGCTGATTTTGCAAAAAAATTCACATTCAGACCAAAATATCTGACTTCCTGATGGCCAGAGCTATTGAATGTAAATTAGAAAGTTGTCCGGCTTGATGAGAACAATATAGAAACTATTTTTTCTTTACTGTAGTTAAAAGTAACCCCCCCACTTTTGTCAAAAGCATGTTGAAAGTGACACACTTCCTGCTGCCAGATGGTGGCGCTATAACTTTGACTCACAATAGCTACATCCATCTGATCGGCCTCTTACCACGAACACACTGCTGAAGTTTCATCAAGATCAGTTAATGTATGCAGAAGTTATTCCACTTCCGTGTTTCTCTTTTCTCGCCATAAATTCGATTCCTCGCCACAGCCAAACCGTTCGAGATATCAAAAATCCGTCCGCAATTTAGCATCCTCAAAGTCTTGACTACATGCACACCGAGTTTGAAGGGGACACGGTGAATTT
>NC_137123.1:1367364-1449864 GCF_949319135.1 Squalius cephalus
TAGTTAGCGATTTAAAAGCCCTCAGCGGTGTCACATGTCGATTAACCGGTGGGAAAATTTTATCACAGTCACATCCCTAATATATTTATATATAAATACAATAGGCCTACCTGAAAGAGAATTTTACTTGCCCGACCAAAGTATAGCCTGATTAGAACGTCAATAACAAAAAAATAACTTGGGAATCACTAAAACGAGAGATTATTCTAATTTCATTACATTCATTTTAAGTTGCAATCAGCAGTTAATAATAAATGTATTACTGATCAATGGTAACAAGGTTGCACTGCTGAGGCTCATGCTGCTTCTCCAGGAGAATTGTAAACAAATGAGCGCAGCACACAAAAAAGCAACCCAGTTAACAACATACTGACTATAAAAATTACAAATATGGAGTTTTTACAGGGTTTCTGCACATTTTTTAAAGTCAAATTTAAGACTTTTTAAGACCTTTTTAAGACCCGAAGAAATCAAAATTAATACCATGCATTAGGGGTGTGCAATATTGACAAAATATGTCTCGATCGATATTTTCAAAGTTTTGAGGGTAATAATTAGATAATAGTAACAAAAATTAACATTTTTTATTAAGGGGTAATATTTGCCATCTTAAATTGATTTCCAGTGGCATTTTCATCTCTATATTGACATTTGTAGATGTATGCATCACCTTTTATGTCAAATTCTAACATTTAAATTAAATTATATTAGAATAATTACACAATACCACTGTTACCAGTCAAATTAAATCATTAAATCAAAATCCACCTTTGCAGTGCAGAGGTGACACAGTGGCGGCATCAGATCTGGCATTAATATATTTACACTGCATTTACAATTGCATAAATAAAGCTATGAGATTGTTAAATATGAACTGTGATTTCTAATTTTAACATTCTAATTAAAAAGTACTCTAAATGTGAAACTAAAGCTGCCAGTAGGTGGCGGCAAGTCACTGTTTTAATAAGTGAGTTGAGGGAGTCATTCATTCAACCAATTCGTTCAAACGGCTGATTCATTCGGGAAGCAAGTGACTGTTCATTGAATCATTAAATTGATTCGTTCAAAACGCGGATTCCAGTCAAAAACTCATCGCTGTCTGTTGCATTGAGGCTCTGCTATGGCTTCAATTTGAAATTCTCGTCAGCGAAATAAAGGGGAAACAAACAATATTGACAATAGGCTACTGTTTATAAAATTTAAATCACAATGTTAATTTATTGTTAATTACTGTTATATAAATAAATAATCACATTTGCAATTGTGCACGGGAAAACGGAAGTCTTGCTGATGTGATATTGTAGGTCTATGATAACAACATAATATGATATGAGACAAAAACTCATGGGAACATAGCCTACCTAACCGTTATAACTGCACTCATCACGCAGTGAGTACGAGACCAAAGCGATGTCAGCTCGCAGTACATCGTTAAAACAATGATTACAATATCATAATAATAGACAATACACATCGCACACCACTACGAACATAAAGACTGAACTTAGAACTGAACTGACGTTTACCAACTCACTTCTCATTCTCTCCTCCTGTTTCGCGCGTGCAGGTCTGCAGGAGATGGACGTAACGCTGCCGCGAATGACGCGAAATGTCACGTGAACCACAAAGAAAGAATAATAAATAAAAAAAGTACGCTAATTAGATGGTTCTAATTTAGAAAAAATTTAGATATGTTTAAGTCAAATTGCCATCTAAAATTTAAGACCTTTCATAAGTAAAAATAAGACTTTTTAAGACTTTTAAAGGCCTTAAATTTTAAAAATCTAATTTAAGACTTTTTAAGACTTTTTAAGGATCCGCGGACACCCTGTTTTATATATTTTATAACATATGATAGAGTTAAGCAACCTCACTTGACGAGTAGGCAACTATTTCCTGAATACAATCACGATTGAAACTGTGACATTGATTTCATACAACAGGTTAATAAACAGTTACAATTAAGTCACTTACATTTTAGATGCAATATTGACTGTTTTTGTTCTGTTTCAGCAGCAAAAATAGTTAAACAAAGATCACAGCAACTTGTTTTCTCATTACTGAATGATTCAGCATTTTGAAACGAATCGCTTGACTCAAAGATTCAATGGTCAATCCATAAACATCTGTCTCAATCATGAATGACTCAGTCATTGGAATGAATCGTTTGAACGAATGAATCAATGACTCGCTCATTAAGATGGTCGCCTGGCGACACCTAATGGCGGTTTAGTGTTATGTTTAAAAGTATCATTCTTTGCAACGTGCACCATTATCAATGTCCGTGCGGACGTCCGTTTTTTTACTTTCACTTTTATATTAGCGATTTAAAAGCACCCGCTCGTGTCACACGTCGCTTAACCGATGGGAAAATATCCTCACAGTCATATACCTAATAAATTTATATTTAAATACAATAGGCCTACCTAGTAAAACGTTTTATATACTATTTTGATATCCTTTTGGACACAAGAGGGCAGTATAGCCCTATGTTTGCTTTTTTGTTGAAACAAATAGCACTAAATAGCCTGTTTTTAACTTTTTCATACTTCTTGAATTGCAAAAACAGAATAAAATAGGTTTAGTTCTAATATTTGTATAATTTTATATAAAAATAAATGGTGTATAATTAAATTTTAAGAATATATGAGATGTTTTCTGATTCCTTTTTTGACATTATTTTAATCCCTCGCCATGTCAAAACCGTTTGAAATATTTAATATCCGTTCACAATTTAGCATCTTTAATGTATTTTCATCGTGTTAAAAAAGTTTGGTGTGAATAAAAAAAAAACACTTAGCAGGAGTGGGTAAAAAGCAGAGGCTGAGTTTGCAAATAAATCCACATTCAAACCAAAATATCTGACTTCCTATTGGTCGAAGCTAATAACTGTATATTAGAAAGTTGTCCGGCTCGATGAGACCAATGTACGTACTGATTTTTAAAACTGTGGGTAAAACTAACCCCCCCACTTTTGTCAAAAGCATTTTGAAAGTGACACACTTCCTGCTGCCAGTTGGTGGCGCTATAACTTTGACTCACAATAGTTACATCCATCTGATCGGCCTCTTACCACGAACACACTGGTGAAGTTTCATCAAGATCCGTTAATGTATGCAGAAGTTATACCACTTCGTGTTTCTCTTTTCTCGCCATAAATTCGTTTCCTCGCCACGGCCAAACCGTTCGAGATATCAAAAATCCGTCCGCAATTTAGAATCCTCAATGTCTTGACTTCATGCACACCGAGTTTGGTGGGGATTGGATGAATTCTCTAGGAGGAGTACTTCGCATTCCACAGCAAGCGTTTTCCAAACAACCCATAATAGCAGACTTCCTGTTGGGTGGAGCTAATAATTTAGAGTGCGGAAGTTGTTCGGCTCGATGAGATCTATATGTGTACCGAGTTTCATATTAATTCATGCAAGAGTTTTTGATATATGGACCAAGTTTTCAGACCGTGTTCAAGGGGGCGCTGTTGAGCCCCCCTGCCACGCCCAGGTACCAGCTTCAGCCCGTCCCTGATGGCAGGGGGTTCCGACTTGTGTGCAAAGTTTCAAGAGTTTTTGAGCACGTTAAGGACCCCAAAAGCCCCTGAAACCTTGATTAACAATATAAAAGCAATAGTCAAATCCCCCCTCCCCTCACACACACAGAGACACAGAGAGAGGGAGAGAAAATTCTTCAGAAAATCCACATTCAAACCAAAATATCTCTCTTCCTGTTGGTCGGAGATCGTTAATGTAAATTAGAAAGTTGTCCGTCTTGATGAGAACAATACACATACCAAGTTTTGTTGCTGTTGATAAAACTAACCCCCCCACTTAAGACTAAAGGTGGCGCTACTGAGCCCCTCACCACGCCCGTTTCTGAAACTTTGCACATGTCTACTGGCTAATAAATGTGATGTGTCTGTCGAGTTTCATCCAATTTCAAGTATGTTAAGAGTCTCAAAAGCATCAAAAAAGAATATTAAAGTTTGAAGCATTGCCACGGCAACAGTATTAAAGATATCAAAAATCCTTTCACAGGTCTACATCTGCCGTGTGTTTACATTATACACATAAAGTTTGAAGCAAATCGGGTAAAAATAAGAGGGTGATTTCAAAGCATTTTGAAAGGGACACACTTCCTGCTGCCAGTTGGTGGCGCTATAACTTTGACTCACAATAGTCACATCCATGTGATCGGCCTCTGACAACGAACACACTGCTGAAGTTTCATCAAGATCAGTTAATGTATGCAGAAGTTATAACACACTTCCTGTTTCCATTATTCGCCATAAATTCGTTTCCTCGCCACGGCCAAACCGTTTGAGATATCAAAAATCCGTCCGCAATTTAGCATCCTCAATGTCTTGACTTCATGCACACCGAGTTTGGTGGCGATCGGGTGAATTCCCTAGGAGAAGTGTTTCAAATACCAGACCATGCGTTTCCAAACAACCCTTAATAGCCGACTTCCTGTTGGGCTGGCATAAAACTTAGAGCACGAAAGTTGTTCGGCCCGATGAGATCTATATGTGTACCGAGTTTCATATTATTACATGCAAGCGTGTTTGATTTATGGACCAAGTTTTCGGACCCCGTTCCAGGGGGCGCTGATGAGCCCCCCTGCCACGCCCGGGTACCAGCTTCAGCCCGGCCCTGATGGCCGCGGGTTCTGACCTGTGTGCAAAGTTTCAAGAGTTTTCGAGCATGTTAAGGGCCCCAAAAGTGCCCGAGAAGTAGAAAAAAATAAAATAATAATAAACAAATATATATATATATATATATATATATATATATATATATATATATATATATATATATATATATATATATATATATATAAATATAGCTGCGAGCAGCGATTACGGGCCCAAGCCGGTGGCACCGCAACCCCGGTGCCTTTAGTTACCTAAAGGCACCGGGGTGGCGGTACCGCCGGCTTTGGCCCTCCATCGCTGCTCGCAGCTATATTTATATATATATATATATATATATATATATATATATATATATATATATATATACACATATATATATATATATACATATATACATATATATATATATATATATATATATACCGTTCAAAAGTTTGGGGTAAGGAAGATTTTTAATGTTTTTAGGAGAAGTCTCTTCTGCTCACCAAGGCTGCATTTATTTGATTAAAAATACAAACAAAAACAGTAATATTGTGAAATATTATTCCAATTTAAAACAGCTTTTTTCTATTTTAAAATATTTTACACTGTAATTAATTTATGTGATCAAAGCTGAGTTTTCAGCATCATTACTCCCGTCTTCAGTGTCACATGATCCTTCAGAAACCATTCTAATATGATGATTGATGGTCAATAAATATTAATTATTATTTTCAATGTTGAAAACAGTTGTGTACAGATTTTTTTTCAAAATGCGTTGATGAATGTAAAGTTCAAAAGAACAGCATTTATTTCAAATATAATTTTTTTTTAACATTATAAATGTCTGTACTGTAACTTTTTATCAGTTTAACTCATTCTCGATGAATAAAAGTATTGATTTATTTATTTATTTCCCCCAAAAATAAAATTAAAATTATTACTGACCCCAAACTTCTGAACGGTAGTGTTTAATGTTACAAAAGCTTTAGATTTCAGATAAATGCTGTTCTTTTGAACTTTCTATTCATCAAAGACTGTACATAACTGTTTTCGACATTTAAAATAATAATGAATGTTTCTTGAGCATCAATCATCATATTAGAATAATTTCTGAAGGATCATGTGACAGTGACGACTGGAATAATGATGCTGAAAACTCAGCTTTGATCACAGGAATAAATAACAGTTTAAAATATATTAAAATAGAAAGCAGCTGTTTTAAATTGGAATACTATTTTACAATATTACTGTTTTTGTTTGTATTTTTAATCAAATAAATGCAGCCTTGGTGAGCAGAAGAAACTTAGCTTAAAAATCTTACTGACGCCAAATTTTTGAACAGTAGTGTGTTATATATTTATATAATTATATAAAAATGTAAGGGATAAGACAGATCATTTTACTTGCCTGACCTGATTAGAACAATGAAAAAAACTTAAATGAAAAAATAACTTGGGAATCACTAAAACGAGGGCGCGATTGAACAGTGGACACATAAAAACATACTCTGTCATTTTGTTCAGAACATCATTCAAACTGCAAAGTGTTAACTTATATTTTTGTACAGTAGCAATAAAACACAACATTGTGCTTTTTTTAAATACATTCAAGCAATCCGCCCCGAAAATGAAACTAAAATGCTCACGGCTGCACAGGCATTCATAATGGTGCGCGTCCTCAGCGAGGAACGAGCAGAACAGAGTCAAAGTTTCTTAGGTCATTCCTCCTTCCATAGGAATTTATTGAAAACGCTCGCTCTGCTCCGCACCATTATCAATGTCCGTGCGGACGAACATATTTTACTTTCGTTTTTAAGTTAGCGATTAAAAAGCCCCCAGCAGTGTCACACGTCAGTTAACCGGTGGTAAAATATTCTCACCATCACATACCTAGTATATTTTTATATAGACATAATAGGCCTACCTGATTTTGAACACAAGAGGGCAGTATAGCACTATGTTTGACTTTATTTATTTATTGTTTAGACTAAACAACCATTCTGGCAGTTTTTAAACTTAAACTTCATTCTTAAATTGAAAAAAAAGAATAAAATGAGTTAAGTTCTGATATTTGTATACTTTTATGTAGTAATAAATGGTGTATAATTACATTTTTAGAATATATGAGCCTTTTAGTGTTTACTTTTTTGACATTACTTTAATCCCTCGCCATAGCAAAACCGTTTGAGATATTTATTATCCGTTCACAATTTAGCATCATTAATATATTTTTATCATGTTGAAAAAGTTTGGTGGGAATAAAATAACCACTTAGATAAAGGTGGCTAAAAATCCAGAGGCTGATTTTGCAAAAAAATCCACATTCAGACCAAAATATCTGACTTCCTGATGGTCAGAGCTAATGACTTTAAATTAGAAAGTTGTCCGGGTCGATGAGATCAATATATGAACTGAGTTTTTTTTACTGGAGTTAAAACTAACCCCCCCACTTTTGTCAAAAGCATGTTGAAAGTGACACACTTCCTGCTGCCAGTTGGTGGCGCTATAACTTTGAATCACAATAGTTACATCCATCTGATCGGCCTCTTACCACGAACACACTGCTGAAGTTTCATCAAGATCAGTTAATGTATGCAGAAGTTATTCCACTTCGTGTTTCTCTTTTCTCGCCATAAATTCGATTCCTCGCCACGGCCAAACCGTTCGAGATATCAAAAATCCGTCCGCAATTTAGCATCCTCAAAGTCTTGACTACATGCACACCGAGTTTGGAGGGGACACGGTGAATTTTCTAGGAGGAGTACTTCGCATTCCACAGGAAGCGTTTTCCAAACAACCAATAATAGCCGACTTCCTGTTGGGCTGGCGTAAAACTTGACCGGGGGAAAGTTGTTCGGCCCGATGAGATCTATATGTGTACCGAGTTTCATATTAATTCATGCAAGCGTGTTTGATCTATGGACCAAGTTTTGGGACCCCGTTCAAGGGGGCGCTGTTGAGCCCCCCTGCCACGCCCGGGTACCAGCTTCAGCCTGTCCCTGATGGCAGGGGGTTCTGACTTGTGTGCAAAGTTTCAAGAGTTTTTGAGCACGTTAAGGACCCCAAAAGCCCCTGAAACCTTGATTAACAATATAAAAGCAATAGTCAAATTCCCCCCTCCCCTCTCACACACAGAGACACAGAGAGAGGGAGAGAAAATTCTTCAGAAAATCCACATTCAAACCAAAATATCTCTCTTCCTGTTGGTCGGAGGTAGTTAATGTCAATTAGAAAGTTGTCCGTCTTGATGAGAACAATACACATACCAAGTTTTGTTGCTGTTGATAAAACTAACCCCCCCACTTATGACTAAAGGTGGCGCTACTGAGCCCCTCACCACGCCCGTTTCTGAAACTTTGCACATGTCTACGGGCTAATAAATGTGATGTGTCTGTCGAGTTTCATCCAATTTCAAGTATGTTAAGAGTTTCAAAAGCATCAAAAAAGAATATTAAAGTTTGAAGCGTTGCCACGGCAACAGTATTAAAGATATCAAAAATCCTTTCACAGGTCTACATCTGCCGTGTGTTTACATTATACACATAAAGTTTGAAGCAAATCGGGTAAAAATAAGAGGGTGATTTCAAAGCATTTTGAAAGTGACATATTCCTGCTGCCAGTTGGTGGCGCTATAACTTTGACTCACAATAGTCACATCCATGTGATCGGCCTCTTACAACGAACACACTGCTGAAGTTTAATCAAGATCAGTTAATGTATGCAGAAGTTATAACACACTTCCTGTTTCCATTATTCGCCATAAATTCGTTTCCTCGCCACGGCCAAACCTTTCGAGATATCAAAAATCCGTCCGCAATTTAGCATCCTCAATGTCTTGACTTCATTCCCACCGAGTTTAGTGGCGATCGGGTGAATTCCCTAGGAGAAGTGTTTCAAATACCAGACCATGCGTTTCCAAACAACCCATAATAGACGACTTCCTGTTGGGCTGGCGTAAAACTTAGAGCACGAAAGTTGTTCGGCCCGATGAGATCTACATGTGTACCGAGTTTCATATTATTACATGCAAGCGTGTTTGATTTATGGACACGTGTTCGGATCCCGTTCCAGGGGGCGCTGTCGAGCCCCCCTGCCACGCCCGGGTACCAGCTTCAGCCCGGCCCTGATGGCCGCGGGTTCTGACCTGTGTGCAAAGTTTCAAGAGTTTTCGAGCATGTTAAGGGCCCCAAAAGTGCCCGAAAGGTTGACAAAATAATAATAATAATAATAAATATAGCTGCGAGCAGCGATTACGGGCCCAAGCCGGTGGCACCGCAACCCCGGAGCCTTTAGTTACCTAAAGGCACCGGGGATGGCGGTGCCGCGGGCTTTGGCCCTCCATCGCTGCTCGCAGCTATATTTATATTTATATATATATATATATATATATATATACACACACACACACACACACACACATATACATATATATATATATATATATATATATATACACACGTGTATATATATATATATATATACACGTGTATATATATATATATAAGACAGAAAATATTACTTGTCTTACCTTATTCTGATTTTATGATACACTCAAAATATTCCACAACAAATCCTTTAAATTTAATGTCAAAATAAAAACGAAAGTAAGCAGTGTTGGTCTCACGTAACCCTCTCATTAGAATCAAAATGTTTCAATATTTGCGATGTATTTGGATGCTAAACTATTCTTTATTATAGGCTTTGTACTTCACTCGTGTTCCAATATCGATGGAAAAAATCATCCTCTTCACACGCGCAAAAATGTGCTTGGAAACATCACAGTGGAGCTTTGCTTTCTGTGAATGGTACAAATTGTACTACTGACTATTTAAACAGAGCAGTGTAATTCGTTTATGTTAGGTTGACTATTTTTAATTTTATATTGTATTAGGGCTATAATGAACAGGCTGCGATGTCAAGATTGCAATTCTGGAATGTGTGTGTGTGTGTGTGACGCGGTTGCGGTTGAACAGTGGACACAAAAACATAAATAAAATGTTTTAGTTAATTCCTACATCCATAGGAATACATTGAAAATGCTCGCTCTACTCCGCACCATTATCAATGTCTGTGCGGACGTCTGTATTTTACTAGTATATAGTATACTATAGTTAGCGATTTAAAAGCCCTCAGCGGTGTCACACGTCGATTAACCGGTGGGAAAATTTTATCACAGTCACATCCCTAATATATTTATATATAAATACAATAGGCCTACCTGAAAGAAAATTTTACTTGCCCGACCAGAGTATAGCCTGATTAGAACGTCAATAACAAAAAAATAACTTGGGAGTCACTAAAACGAGAGATTATTCTAATTTCATTACATTCATTTTAAGTTGCAATCAGCAGTTAAATATGAATGTATTACTGATCAATGGTAACAAGGTTGCACTGCTGAGGCTCATGCTGCTTCTCCAGGAGAATTGTAAACAAATGAGCGCAGCACACAAAAAAGCAAACCAGTTAACAACATACTGACTATAAAAATTACAAATATGGAGTTTTTATATATTTTATAACATATGATAGAGTTAAGCAACCTCACTTGACGAGTAGGCAACTATTTCCTGAATACAATCACGATTGAAACTGTGACATTGATTTCATACAACAGGTTAATAAACAGTTACAATTAAGTCACTTACATTTTAGATGCAATATTGACTGTTTTTTTTCTGTTTCAGCAGCAAAAATAGTTAAACAAAGATCACAGCAGAACCACTGCGCATCTCACAGCAACTTGTTTTCTCATTACTGAATGATTCAGCTTTTTGAAACGAATCGGTTGACTTAAAGATTCAATGGTCAATCCATAAACATCTGTCTCAATCATGAATGACTCAGTCATTGGAACGAATCGTTTGAACGAATGAATCAATGACTCGCTCATTAAGATGGTCGCCTGGCGACACCTAATAGCGGTTTAGTGTTATGTTTAAAAGTATCATTTTTTCCAACGTGCACCATTATCAATGTCCGTGCGGACGTCCGTTTTTTACTTTCACTTTTATATTAGCGATTTAAAAGCACCCGCTCGTGTCACACGTCGATTAACCGATGGGAAAATATCCTTACAGTCATATACCTAATAAATTTATATTTAAATACAATAGGCCTACCTAGTAAAACGTTTTATATACTATTTTGATATCCTTTTGGACACAAGAGGGCAGTATAGCCCTATGTTTGCTTTTTTGTTGAACCAAATAGCACTAATAGCCTGTTTTTAACTTTTTCATACTTCTTGAATTGCAAAAACAGAATAAAATAGGTTTAGTTCTAATATTTGTATAATTTTATATAAAAATAAATGGTGTATAATTACATTTTTAGAAGTTATGAGATGTTTCCTGCTTCCTTTTTGACATTAATTTAATCCCTCGCCATAGCAAAACCGTTTGAGATATTCAATATCTGTTTACAATTTAGCATCATTAATATATTTTTATCATGTTGAAAAAGTTTGGTGGGAATAAAATAAACCTTTTAGGAGGAGTAACTAAAAACTCAGAGGCTGATTTAACAAAAAATCCATATTCAGACCAAAATATCTGACTTCCTGTTGGTTGCAGCTAATGCCTGTAAATTAGAAAGTTGTCCGGCTCGATGAGACCAATATACGTACTGATTTTTGTAATTGTGGGTAAAACTAACCCCCCCACTTTTGTCAAAAACATTTTGAAAGTGACACACTTCCTGCTGCCAGTTGGTGGCGCTATAACTTTGACCCACAATAGTCACATCCATCTGATCGGCCTCTTACCACGAACACACTGCTGAAGTTTCATCAAGATCAGTTAATGTGTGCAGAAGTTATAACACTTCGTGTTTCTCTTTTCTCGCCATAAATTCGTGTCCTCGCCACGGCCAAACCATTTGAGATATCAAAAATCCGTCCGCAATTTAGCATCCTCAATGTCTTGACTTCATGCACACCGAGTTTGGTGGCGATTTAATTAATTCTCTAGGAGAAGTGTTTCAAATTCCACAGCAAGCGTTCTCCAAACAACCCATAATTGCCGACTTCCTGTTGGGCTGGCGTAAAATTTAGAGCATGAAAGTTGTTCGGCCCGATGAGATCTATATGTGTACCGAGTTTCATATCATTACATGCAAGTGTGTTTGATTTATGGACAAGTGTTCGGATCCCGTTCCAGGGGGCGCTGTTGAGCCCCCCTGCCACGCCCGGGTACCAGCTTCAGCCCGGCCCTGATGGCCGCGGGTTCTGACCTGTGTGCAAAGTTTCAAGAGTTTTTGAGCACGTTAAAGGCCCCAAAAGCCCCTGAAACCTTGAAAAACAGGAATTTTAAACAAATCTCACTCAAAAGACAAATCCCCCCACCCCTCACACACACAGAGACGCAGAGGCAGAGAGAGAGAGGGAGAGAATTCTCCAAAAAATCACATTCAAACCAAAATATCTCACTTCCTGTTGGTCACAGCTTATGACTATAAATTAGAAAGTTGTCCGGCTTGATGAGAACAATATACATAACGATTTTTGTGACTCTTCTTAAAACTAAGCCCCCATTTTTGACTAAAGGTGGCGCTACTGAGCCCCTCACCACGCCCGTTTCTGAAACTTTGCACATGTCTACTGGATAATAAATGTGATGTGTCTGTCGAGTTTCATCCAATTTCAAGTATGTTAAGAGTCTCAAAAGCATCCGAAAAGAATATTAAAGTTTGATGCGTTGCCACGGCAACAGTATCTAAGATATAAATAATCCTTTCACAGGTCTACATCTGCCGTGTGTCTACATTATACACATAAAGTTTTAAGCAAATCGGGTAAAAATAAGAGGGTGATTTCAAAGCATTTTGAAAGTGACACATTTTCTGTTGCCAGTTGGTGGCGCTATAACTTTGACTCACAATAGTCACATCCATGTGATCGGCCTCTTACAACGAACACACTGCTGAAGTTTCATCAAGATCAGTTAATGTATGCAGAAGTTATAACACACGTCCTGTGTCCCATTATTCGCCATAAATTCGTTTCCTCGCCACGGCCAAACCGTTCGAGATATCAAAAATCCGTTCGCAATTTAGCATCCTCAATGTCTTGACTTCATTCACACCGAGTTTGGTGGTGATCGGATGAATTCCCTAGGAGGAGTATTTCACATTCCATTATATGCGTTTTCCAAACAACGTATAATATCCGACTTCCTGTTGGGCTGGTGTAAAACTTAGAGCACGAAAGTTGTTCGGCCCGATGAGATCTATATGTGTACTGAGTTTCATATTATTACATGCAAGCGTGTTTGATTTATGGACCAAGTTTTCAGACACCATTGCAGGGGGCGCTGTCGAGCCCCCTTGCCACGCCCGGGTACCAGCTTCAGTCCGGCCCTGATGGCCGCGGGTTCTGACGTGTGTGCAAAATTTCAAGAGTTTTTGAGCATGTTAAGGGCCCCAAAAGTGCCCGAGAAGTAGAAAAAAATAATAATAATAATAATAATAAACAATAATCCTACCGAAAACAATAGGGCCTTCGCCCTTTCAGGGCTTGGGCCCTAATTAAAGCTGCAAGCAGCGATGAAAGGGCCCTCGCACCCGTGCCATCAACACTCGGAGGCTTTAGGAAGGCAGAGCATGGTTGGGAAATGTACATTTAAGGAGGTATATATAGTAAGAGTATGTCAAAGTCAGTTACAAAATGTTTTGTATAATGGTGATAATAGCATGCTTCATGACTCAGCTAAGTGTTGCTAGCATGTTCAGTCTGTTTCTAGCATGCTTAGTACACAATAATTATGTGGTTAGTACTGCATTACTGTGTTAACCATGTCAGTTTCTGTTGCCAGTAGGTGGCGTTATGACTATAACTGAATATGAGCATGGATGTGTGTTCAGGACAGAACTCTTATCAAACATGTGAAGTTTGGTGCAAATTGGACATTGCCTTCTTGAGTAACAACAAAGTCATGTTTCATTGAATTAGCATTCTTTAGAACTTAGCTAAGCATTGTTAGCATGTTTTAACATGTTGCTAGAACGGCATCAACGTGTTAAACATGTCACTTCCTGTTGCCAGTTGGTGGCGCTATTACTATAACTGAACATTCTCATGTAGATGTGTTCAGGCCATGACTCTTATCAAAAGTGTGAAGTTTGGGGCAGATTGGACATTCCATGCCTGAGTTACAGCAAATTCCTATTTAATTGCAATAATAGCATGCTTTAGCACTTGGCTAAGAGTTTGCTAGCATGTTTTAGCATGTTTCTAGTATGTTGTTAGCATGTTTAACACTTGCTGGCACTTTTTTATATGTTATTAGGAGTCCACAACAGTGTTAAACATGTCACTTCCTGTTGCCAGCAGGTGGCGCTATGACTGTAACTGAATATAAGCATGGTCATGTGTTCAGGACAGAACGCTTATCAAAAGTGTGAAGTTTGGGGCAGATTGGACATTCCATGCCTGAGTTACAGCAAATTCATATTTAATTGCAGTAATATCATTCTTTAGCACTTAGCTAAGTGTTTGCTATTATGTTTTAGCATGTCTCTAGTATGTTGGTAGGATGTTTAGCACCTACTGGCATTTTTTTATATGTTATTAGGAGTCAAGAACAGTGTTAAACGTCACTTCCTGTTGCCAGCAGGTGGCGCTATGACTATAACTAAATATGAGCATGGACATGTGTTCAAGAGATAACTCTTATCAAACGTGTGACGTTTGGGGTAGATTGTACATTGCCTTCTTGAGTAACAACAAAGTCCTGTTTCATTGAATTAGCATGCTTTAGCACTTAGCTAAGTATTGCTAGCATGTTTTAATATGTTTCTAGCATGTTTAGAACTCAATGGCATTTTTAACATGTTGCTAGAACGGCATCAACGTGTTAAACATGTCACTTCCTGTTGCCAGTAGGTGGCGCTATTACTATAACTGAATTTGAGCATAGGCATGCGTTCAGGCCATGATTCTTATCAAACATGTGAAGTTTGGGGCAGATTGGACGTTCCATGCCTGAGTTACAGCAAATTCCTATTTAATTGCAGTAATAGCATGCTTTATCACTTAGCTAAGTGTTTGCTAGCATGTTTCTAGTATGTTGCTAACCTGTTTAGCACTTGCTGGCTCTTTTATATATGTTATTAGGAGACCACAACAGTGTTAAACATGTCACTTCCTGTTGACAGCAGGTGGCGCTATTACTATAACTGAATATTCTCATGTAGATGTGTTCAGGCCATGACTCTTATCAAACGTGTGAAGTTTGGGGCAGATTGGACATTCCATGCCTGTGTTACAGCAAATTCCTATTTAATTGCAGCAATAGCATGCTTTAGCACTTAGCTAAGTGTTTGCTAGCATGTTTTAGCATGTTTCTAGTATGTTGTTAGCATGTTTAGCACTTGCTGGCACTTTTTTTATATGTTTTTATATGTCCACAACAGTGTTTAACATGTCACTTCCTGTTGCCAGCAGGTGGCACTATGACTGTAACTGAATATGAGCATGGTCATGTGTTCAGGACAGAACGTTTATTAAAAGTGTGAAGTTTGGCGCATATTGGACATTGCCTTCTTGAGTAACAACAACATCCTGTTTCATTGAATTAGCATGCTTTAGCACTTAGCTAAGTATTGCTAGCATGTTTTAACATGTTTCTAGCATGTTTAGACCTCAATGGCATTTTTAACATGTTGCTAGAATGGCATCAACGTGTTAAACATGACACTTCCTGTTGCCAGTAGGTGGCGCTATTACTATAACTGAATATTATCATGTAGATGTGTTCAGGACAGAACGCTTATCAAAAGTGTGAAGTTTGGGGCAGATTGGACATTCCATGCCTGAGTTACAGCAAATTCCTATTTAATTGCAATAATAGCATGCTTTAGCACTTAGCTAAGAGTTTGCTAGCATGTTTTAGCATGCTTCTAGTATGTTGTTAGCATGTTTCGCACTTGCTGGCACTTTTTTATATGTTATTAGGAGTCCATAACAGTGTTAAACATGTCACTTCCTGTTGCCAGCAGGTGGCGCTATGACTATAACTGAATATGAGCATGGCCATGTGTTCAGGACAGAACTCTTATCAAACGTGTGAAGTTTGGGGGAGATTGGACATTCCATGCCTGAGTTACAGCAACTTCCTGTTTCATGGCGAAACATCGAAATTTGTAAGGCCGCCGAGGACCCGCCCTTCGACGAAAACTCAAGATCTTCGCAATTTAACGTCGCAAAGGCCTTAAGATTACACTCACCAAATTTGAAGATGATCAGATTAAAACTGTAGGAGGAGTTTGTTAAAGTACGAGGCCTGAAAATGGCAAAAACTGCACAAAAATCTGAGAGGAAGTTCAAAATGGCTGACTTCCTGTTGTGTTTAGGGCTATGCTCCAAGAGACTTTTCTGTAGGTATTAGGTCATTACACGTATGTACCGAATTTCGTGCACGTACGTGGAACGTTGCAGGAGGCGCACTCCGTTGAACTTTTATAGGTGGCGCTATCGAGCCATTTTGCCCCGTCCAATTCTGAAACCTATATCAGATGTAAATTTTCGCCAGTTCTGACGCGTGTGCAAAGTTTCGTGAGTTTTCGCGCATGTTTAGGCCCTCAAAAATGCAATTCAATGCGGAGAAGAATAATAATAATAATAATAAACAGAGCAATTCCAAGAGGGTCCTCACACCATCGGTGCTCGGGCCCTAATAATAATAATCCTACCGAAAACAATAGGGCCTTCGCCCTTTCAGGGCTTGGGCCCTAATAATAATCCTAACGAAAACAATAGGGCCTTCGCCCTTTCAGGGCTTGGGCCCTAATAATAATAATAATCCTACCGAAAACAATAGGGCCTTCGCCCTTTCAGGGCTTGGGCCCTAATAAATAATCCTACCGGAAACAATAGGGCCTTCGCCCTTTCAGGGCTTGGGCCCTAATAATAATAATAAATAATCCTACCGGAAACAATAGGGCCTTCGCCCTTTCAGGGCTTGGGCCCTAATAATAATAATAAATAATCCTACCGGAAACAATAGGGCCTTCGCCCTTTCAGGGCTTGGGCCCTAATAATCCTACCGAAAACAATAGGGCCTTCGCCCTTTCAGGGCTTGGGCCCTAATAATCCTAACGAAAACAATAGGGCCTTCGCCCTTTCAGGGCTTGGGCCCTAATAATCCTAACGAAAACAATAGGGCCTTCGCCCTTTCAGGGCTTGGGCCCTAATAAATAATCCTACCGGAAACAATAGGGCCTTCGCCCTTTCAGGGCTTGGGCCCTAATAATAATAAACAGAGCAATTCCAAGAGGGTCCTCACACCATCGGTGCTCGGGCCCTAATTAACTGTTATTATAAGAACAAGCAAACGGTTATATTATCAAAAAAAAAACTATATGAACATAAAAACAATATAAAAGGAACTTGGGATGTTTTGAATAGCCTAATCAAACAAGGATCCTCAAAGTTGACATATCCTGATCACTTTATTGATGAAAATGGTGAAGATTATAATATGAGTAATGTAGTAAATAAGTTCAATAATTTTTTTGTAAATGTTGGCCCTAAGTTGGCCGCTGATATTCCAGACAGTGAAGTCGAAAAATCAACTATTGAACGGAATTCTTTGACATTCTTCCTCTCAGCTACAAATGAGCAGGAAGTGACAAACATTGTGTGGAAATGTAAAAGTAAGTCCTCCACTGACTGTCATGATATCAGCATGACATTGATTAAAAAAGTTATACTGAATATTGTAAAACCCTTAACTTATATTTGTAACTTGTCATTCCAGACTGGCTGCTTTCCAAGTAAAATGAAAATCGCTAAAGTAATTCCAATTTTCAAAAATGATAACAAACACGTCTTCACTAATTACAGACCAATCTCTCTTTTGCCCCAATTTTCAAAAATTTTAGAGAAACTCTTCAATTCTCGACTTGAAAAGTTTCTCGAGAAACATCATGTAATTAATGATGGTCAGTATGGTTTCAGGTCCAAAAGAACTACCTCAATGGCAATAACTGAAGCTATTGAAGAAGTCACTAATGCACTGGAGCAAAAGAAGTATGCAGTTGGTATCTTTATTGATCTAAAAAAAGCCTTTGACACTATTAATCACTCAATTTTATTAAAAAAGATGGAAAGATATGGAATTAGGGGGTTGGCTGGAGATTGGTTAAAAAGTTATTTAACAGGGAGGTCACAGTTTGTAAAAATGGGTCAGTATTTATCAGATACTCTTGGCATTGTTTGTGGTGTCCCCCAGGGGTCAGTATTGGGGCCAAAACTGTTCAATGTGTATATAAATGATATGTTTAATACATCCAAAGTACTGAAATTCATTCTATTTGCAGACGACGCTAATATATTTTACAGTAGTGACGATTATAATGAGCTTGTAAATACGGTAAACCGGGAACTAAAGATAATAAAAAAAGTGGATGGACACAAATAAATTATCCTTGTATATAAATAAAACTAAGGTAATGATGTTTGGTAATTGCAACAAAATGTCTGAACAGAGAATAAGTATTGATGGTATCCAAATTGAAATTGTGAGTGAGAATAAATTTTTGGGAGTAATAACTGACAGTAAATTGTCATGGAAACCCCATGTCAGATACATAAAAACAAAAATCTCCAAAAGCCTCTCAATTATAAACTAGAAAAATGCATTTCCGGAGGAACTGCAAAGTGTGCTTGCTCGGGTGCAGTGCACTTACGTTAGCAGGTAGTGGACAGATGCGAGATGCGAGAAAAAATGTGAGAATGCGAGAAAAAAGATGTCAAACTATCTTTTATTTTCTAATTTAATTCCTCAATCAGTGCTGGACCGGCATTTTCTGTCTTCCGCTGAGCCCTGGCCGTGGTGTGCGAGTGATAGAGCGCGGCAGCAACGAACCATCAGCTTGCAGCGAAACAACATTGAATGCTCGGCCGAACAGCTGATCATAGCTGTACAGGGCGCCTTATTATTTTCCATCTCCATATCTAGTAGTAAAGCTAGTACAAGGGCTAGAAATCTATTAATCTTTTGCTGATACTTCCTTAGCTGTGTCTGAAACCGCTCACTCGTTCACTAATCCCTACAGAATGGCAGTTGAGTGCACTACATCAGCAAAGAATTCGGACGCTGACATAATTATAACGCATAATTATTATATTTACTTTTTACATTTATATGTGAAAATAAAAGAGAACAAAACACTACACAACACATTTGATTTTTCAAATATAGATATAACGGTATATATAAATAAATAACCAGGCGTTTGGTCTTATAAATTATTGTTTTCTAACTTGCGTTCACCGTTGCCATGGTGACATTTTTGTTTATTTTTCATTCGCGCTCTATCACCTTATCGTGTTGGATTGTGGGAAATAGTGTCTCAGCAAGTGTACATCGTATGTACACTCGAATTCAGAGAGGATTGTGGATAAAAGTAGTGAAGAATGTAGGGAATGATGTCGTTCACTCAGAATTCGGACACCACTACAAAATGGCCGACACCCTAAATAGTGCACTATATAGTGGATAGGGAGCGATTTCAGTCACAGCTCTTGTCATCATGGAGAGCGCAGTTCACGGTTGCATAGCAACGACAGACGCCACAGGAGAACAAGCGCTTGTGGAAAGGAGACAGCGGCGCGCTCACGCTTTCCACTTGTTTTTACACATCTAATGTGCGTTCCATTCGACAGGGTCCATATGCAGTGTTCACTGCTCCCCTACCCCCTGAGCACGGTATATCAGTTGAAGTGGACTTCACTGACAATACCCGCTCATTTGAAACGCCCAGCAAATGTCATCAAAGAAAGTCAACGACGGAGTCGCGCAGATTATGATATAACAAATATATATAGGACTACATTCATATTTTAATTTTTATTATTATATTATATATTTACAATTATATTGCACTATTTTACAACTACCTAAAATAAAATCACTTTACTTCACAAACTAGCTAAGCTGGCTGCATTCACTGAGGTAAATTATAATCATCAAAAATAGTATATGTAATATTCACAACAATAACCGTTAAAAATACTGTCATTTGTATAACAATGGCGAAATGTATTACTTGCACACATACGTAAACTCCTCCATCGTTATGACCGTTCTGACTGGTGATGACGTGGTGCGCGAAATGACAGTAGGGTGTGTGATCATCGCTCTCCACTTCCTGTGAAGTGATGTATCGATGTTCCCTTATTCCCTATGCCGTGCGCAGTGCCTTTCGAACTGAACATGTTCGCTCCCTTCGGATTAGACTAACTTAAGATGGCGGAAAACCCTGTGAAGTTCACTTCGCAGTCCACAACGCAGTGAACGCACCTCTAGAGCGACGTTGTTGATTGTTTGAGCATGTGACTGTGCGTTTCTCCTTGTTTTCTATTGTTATGCGCAGCATATTTCCCGTACGCACAAACACAGCCACAGACAATGAATTGTTTGTTCGGTTATCGAAGAAGAGCATGATGTATTTTGTATAAAGTTTTTATTTTATTTTAATTTTTTTATTAACTGCTTTGAGGATTGGAAATGCACAATTCATGCATACAAATCTGTATATATTAATAAATGCTCTTGCATAGACATAGGTAAATGGGTTTGTCTATTAGCCTGAAATAAAAAAAAAATAAAAAAAAATTCAGATCTTGTGCGTCCTCACATTGGAGTCCCGAGTTCATGTATAAAGTTTGGTTTCGATACGTGACAGAGTTCCTGAGATATGGACGACTTCCTGTTTGGCGACTACGCCGCTGATTTCGTTTGGCTGTGACGGGCAAACGCTTCCGAAAATCAAAAATCCTTCTAGTAACTTTTGTGAGGCTTGGTCCAAGGATCATGTACGTCCAGTTTCGTGAAGTTCGGACCAAATTTGTGACCTGTGAAACTTTAGTTTAGCTTTCTGTTCAATCCAATATTGCGGACAAACGACATGGACTCGTGATGTCATCTTCGCGAGCAACTTACACCGGTACTGACCGGACGTTTTAAAGTTGGAACGGTGTCTCTGTCTCAAAGGGCCTAGGCGCAGGAGCTGACCAAATAGTTGGGGAGGGGGGGTTGCCAAATTATGTAAAATTTTGGATTTAAAAAAAAAAAAAATTATCTTGTACATCCTCACATTGGAGTCTTGAGTTAATGTACAAAGTTTGGTTTCGATACGTGATAGAGTTCCTGAAATATGAACTACTTCCTGTTTTGGCGACTACGCCGCCGATTTCGTTTGGCTGTGACGGGCAAACGCTTCCGAAAATCAAAAATCCTTCTAGTAAATTTTGTGAGGCTTGGTCCAAGGATCATGCACGTCCAGTTTCGTGAAGTTCGGACTAAATTTGTGACCTGGGAAAATTTAGTTTCGCTTTCTGTTCAATCCAGTGTGGCGGACAAACGACATGGACTCGTGATGTCATCTTCGCGAGCAACTTACACCGGTACTGACCGTACGCTTTAAAGTTGGAACGGTGTCTCTGTCTCAAAGGGCCTAGGCACAGGAGCTGGCCAAAATTTTTCTCCCGGGAATAATAATAAGAACTAGAAAAATGCATTTCCGGAGGAACTGCAAAGTGTGCTTGCTCGGGTGTAGTGCACTAACGTTAGCAGGTAGTGGATAGATGCGAGATGCGAGAAAAAATGCGAGAATGCGAGAAAAAACATGTAAAACTGCCTTTTATTTTTGAATTTAATTCCTCAATCAGCGCTGGACCGGCATTTTCTGTCTTCCGCTGAGCCCTGGCCGTAGACAGATCATATGTTTTACCCTGTCAATGCAGTGGTCTGCGTTGCGCTGATCTTATTCACACTATCGAGTGTAGGTGCAGCATTCTAAAATTGAGTCATAATGAGCTGTTTGTGAAGAAATTATCCGCTTCCAAATTATGTCATTTTAATCACGAAATTGAAACATTAAAAAACAATTTGCTCTTTATGGTGTGCGAGTGATAGAGCGCGGCAGCAACGAACCATCAGCTTGCAGCGTAACAACATTGAATGCTCGGCCGAACAGCTGATCATAGCTGTACAGGGCGCCTTATTATTTTCCATCTCCATAAATATATCTAGTAGTAAAGCTAATGCAAGGGCTAGAAATCTATGAATCTTTTGCTGATACTTCCTTAGCTGTGTCTGAAACCGCTCACTCGTTCACTAATCCCTACATAATGAATGGCAGTTGAGTGCACTACATCAGCAAAGAATTCGGACGCTGACATAATTATCACGCGCCAGAGAGCTCAGACAATTTGTCATAAACATTACCTAACCATCTTTAATATTTCCTTTTCTTGGCTGTATGAATTGTATGTAACAATTGTATGTATGTATTTTTCACGTTTATTGCGTTATTTGCTTAAAAAAATATATAATAAAAACACTTGCTTGTCATATTTATTTACTTTTTACATTTATATGTGAAAATTAAAGAGAACAAAACACTACACAACACATTTGTTTATTCAAATATAGATATAACGGTATATATAAATAAATAACCAGGCGTCTGGTCTTATATATGATTGTTTTCTAACTCGCGTGCACCGTTGCCATGGTGACATTTTTGTTTATTTTTCATTCGCGCTCTATATCGCCTTATTGAGTTGGATTGTGGGAAATAGTGTCTCAGCAAGTGTACATCGTATGTACACTCGAATTCAGAGAGGATTGTGGGTAAAAGTAGTGAAGAATGTAGGGAATGATGTCGTTCACTCAGAACTCGGACACCACTACAAAATGGCCGACACCCTAAATAGTGCACTATATAGTGGATAGGGAGCGATTTCAGACACAGCTCTTGTCATCATGGAGAGCGCAGTTCACGGTTGCATAGCAACGACAGACGCCACAGGAGAACAAGCGCTTGTGGAAAGGAGACAGCGGCGCGCTCGCGCTTTCCACTTGTTTTATGGTTTTTACACATCTAATGTGCGTTCCATTCGACAGGGTCCATATGCAGTGTTCACTGCTCCCCTACTCCCTGTGAGCACAGTATATCAGTTGAAGTGGACTTCACTGACAATAACCGCTCATTTGAAATGCCCAGCAAATGTCATCAAAGAAAGTCGACGACGGAGTCGCGCAGATTATAGGACTACATTCATATTTTAATTTTTATTATTATATTATATATTTACAATTATATTGCACTATTTTACAACTACCTAAAATAAAATCACTTTACCTCACAAACTAGCTATAAGCTGGCTGCATTCACTGAGGTAAATTATAATCATCAAAAATAGTATGTAATATTCACAACAATAACCGTTAAAAATACTGTCATTTGTATAACAATGGCGAAATGTATTACTTACACACATACGTAAACTCCTCCATCGTTATGACCGTTCTGACTGGTGATGACGTGGTGCGCGAAATGACAGTTGGGTGTGTGATCATCGCTCTCCACTTCCTGTGAAGTGATGTATCGATGTTCCCTTATTCCCTATGCCGTGCGCAGTGCCTTTCGAACTGAACATGTTCGCTCCCTTCGGATTAGACTAACTTAAGATGGCGGAAAACCCTGTGAAGTTCACTTCGCAGTCCACAACGCAGTGAACGCACCTCTAGAGCGACGTTGTTGATTGTTTGAGCATGTGACTGTGCGTTTCTCCTTGTTTTCTATTGTTATGCGCAGCATATTTCCCGTACGCACAAACACAGCCACAGACAATGAATTGTTTGTTCGGTTATCGAAGAAGAGCATGATGTATTTTGTATAAATTTTTTTTTTTTTATTATTATTATTATTATTTTTATTATTAACTGCTTTGAGGATTGGAAATGCACAATTCATGCATACAAATCTGTATATATTAATAAATGAAGATGATTAAATTAGACCAATGCAAAAAAACGAAATTCATGCCTGCATTTATTAAGACAAACCTGGTAAGAATGCAGTTTATACACTGACTTGGCTGCTCTGTGAAATGTAATACAACAGTGCCACCTACTGTCTAAATGCATTAACATTAAAAGGTGAAACTCTTGCATAGACATAGGTAAATGGGTTTGTCTATTAGCCTGAAATAAAAAAAAATAAAAAAAATTCAGATCTTGTGCTTCCTCACATTGGAGTCCCGAGTTTATGTATAAAGTTTGGTTTCGATACGTGACAGAGTTCCTGAGATATGGACGACTTCCTGTTTGGCGACTACGCCGCTGATTTAGTTTGGCTGTGACGGGCAAACGCTTCCGAAAATCAAAAATCCTTCTAGTAACTTTTGTGAGGCTTGGTCCAAGGATCATGTACGTCCAGTTTCGTGAAGTTCGGACCAAATTTGTGACCTGTGAAACTTTAGTTTAGCTTTCTGTTCAATCCAATATTGCGGACAAACGGCATGGACTCATGATGTCATCTTCACGAGCAACTTACACCGGTACTGACCGGACGTTTTAAAGTTGGAACGGTGTCTCTGTCTCAAAGGGCCTAGGCGCAGGAGCTGACCAAATAGCTGGGGGGGGGGGGTTGCCAAATTATGTAAAAAAATTTTTTTTTTTTTTTTTTTTTTATCTTGTACATCCTCACATTGGAGTCTTGAGTTAATGTACAAAGTTTGGTTTCGATACGTGATAGAGTTCCTGAAATATGAACTACTTCCTGTTTTGGCGACTACGCCGCAGATTTCGTTTGACTGTGACGGGCAAACGCTTCCGAAAATCAAAAATCCTTCTAGTAACTTTTGTGAGGCTTGGTCCAAGGATCATGTACGTCTAGTTTCGTGAAGTTCGGACTAAATTTGTGACCTGTGAAAATTTAGTTTCGCTTTCTGTTCAATCCAGTGTGGCGGACAAACGACATGGACTCGTGATGTCATCTTCGCGAGCAACTTAAACCGGTACTGACCGTACGTTTTAAAGTTGGAACGGTGTCTCTGTCTCAAAGGGCCTAGGCGCAGGAGCTGGCCAAAATTTTTCTCCCGGGAATAATAATAATAATAATAATAAGAAGAAGAAAACTTAAGAAGAACAGTAAGTGTGCTGCTTTCAGCAAGCACACTTAACTAGAAAAATGCATTTCCGGAGGAACTGCAAAGTGTGCTTGCTCGGGTGCAGTGCACTAACGTTAGCAGGTAGTGGATAGATGCGAGATGCGAGAAAAAATGCGAGAATGCGAGAAAAAAGATGTAAAACTGTCTTTTATTTTTGAATTTAATTCCTCAATCAGCGCTGGACCGGCATTTTCTGTCTTCCGCTGAGCCCTGGCCGTAGACAGATCATATGTTTTACCCTGTCAATGCAGTGGTCTGCGTTGCGCTGATCTTATTCACACTATCGAGTGTAGGTGCAGCATTCTAACATTGAGTCATAATGAGCTGTTTGTGAAGAAATTATCCGCTTCCAAATTATGTCATTTTAATCACGAAATTGAAACA
Source organism: Squalius cephalus (assembly GCF_949319135.1). Lineage (NCBI taxonomy): Eukaryota > Metazoa > Chordata > Actinopteri > Cypriniformes > Leuciscidae > Squalius > Squalius cephalus. The sequence continues at coordinate 1,392,344 of NC_137123.1, forward strand.
TTAAAAAACAATTTGCTCTTTATGGTGTGCGAGTGATAGAGCGCGGCAGCAACAAACCATCAGCTTGCAGCGTAACAACATTGAATGCTCGGCCGAACAGCTGATCATAGCTGTACAGGGTGCCTTATTATTTTCCATCTCCATAAATATATCTAGTAGTAAAGCTAATGCAAGGGCTAGAAATCTATGAATCTTTTGCTGATACTTCCTTAGCTGTGTCTGAAACCGCTCACTCGTTCACTAATCCCTACATAATGAATGGCAGTTGAGTGCACTACATCAGCAAAGAATTCGGACGCTGACATAATTATCACGCGCCAGAGAGCTCAGACAATTTGTCATAAACATTACCTACCCATCTTTAATATTTCCTTTTTTTTGGCTGTATGAATTGTAACAATTGTATGTATGTATTTTTCACGTTTATTGCGTTATTTGATTTTAAAAAAAGATAATAAAAACACTTGCTTGTCATATTTATTTACTTTTTACATTTATATGTGAAAATTAAAGAGAACAAAACACTACACAACACATTTGTTTATTCAAATATAGATATAACGGTATAGATAAATAAATAACCAGGCGTCTGGTCTTATAAATGATTGTTTTCTAACTCGCGTGCACCGTTGCCATGGTGACATTTTTGTTTATTTTTCATTCGCGCTCTATCGCCTTATTGAGTCGGATTGTGGGAAATAGTGTCTCAGCAAGTGTACATCGTATGTACACTCGAATTCAGAGAGGATTGTGGGTAAAAGTAGTAAAGAATGTAGGGAATGATGTCCTTCACTCAGAATTCGGACACCACTACAAAATGGCCGACACCCTAAATAGTGCACTATATAGTGGATAGGGAGCGATTTCAGTCACAGCTCTTGTCATCATGGAGAGCGCAGTTCACGGTTGCATAGCAACGACAGACGCCACAGGAGAACAAGCGCTTGTGGAAAGGAGACAGCGGCGCGCTCGCGCTTTCCACTTGTTTTATGGTTTTTACACATCTAATGTGCGTTCCATTCGACAGGGTCCATACGCAATGTTCACTGCTCCCCTACCCCCTGAGCACGGTATATCAGTTGAAGTGGACTTCACTGACAATACCCGCTCATTTGAAACGCCCTGCAAATGTCATCAAAGAAAGTCAACGACGGAGTCGCACAGATTATCATATAACATAAATATATATAGGACTACATTCATATTTTATTTTTTATATATTTACAATTATATTGCACTATTTTACAACTACCTAAAATAAAATCACTTTACCTCACAAACTATAGCTAAGCTGGCTGCATTCACTGAGGTAAATTATAATCATCAAAAATAGTATATGTAATATTCACAACAATAACCGTTAAAAATACTGTCATTTGTATAACAATGGCGAAATGAATACTTACACACATACGTAAACTCCTCCATCGTTAGTTATGACCGTTCTGACTGGTGATGACGTGGTGCGCGAAATGACAGTTGGGTAATCATCGCTCTCCACTTCCTGTGAAGTGCTGTATCGATGTTCCCTTATTCCCTATGCCGTGTGCAGTGTCCTTCGAACTAAACATGTTCGCTCCCTTCGGATTAGAATCTAACTTAAGATGGCGGAAAACCCTGTGAAGTCCACTTCGCAGTCCACTTATGGTCAAATGGAACGCACCTGTTGATTGTTTGAGCATGTGACTGCGCGTTTCTCCTTGTTTTCTTTTGTTATGCGCAGCATATTTCCCGTGCGCACAAACACAGCCACAGACAATTAATTGTTTGTTCGGTTAGCGAAAAAGAGCATGATGTATCTTGTATAAAGTTTTTTTGTTGTTGTTATTAACTGCTTTGAGAACTGGAAATGCACAATTCATGCATACAATTCTGTATATATTAATATACAGATGATGATTAAATTAGACCAATGCAAAAAACGAAATTCATGTCTGCATTTATTAAGACAAACCTAGTAAAAACGAATGCAGTATATACACTGACTTGGCAGCTCTGTGAAATGTAATACAACAGTGCCACCTACTGTCTAAATGCATTAACATTAAAAGTGTGAGGTGAAACTCTTGCATAGACATAGGTAAATGGGTTTGTCTATTAGCCTGAAATAAAAAAAAAATTAAAAAAAATTCAGATCTTGTGCTTCCTCACATTGGAGTCCCGAGTTTATGTATAAAGTTTGGTTTCGATACGTGACAGAGTTCCTGAGATATGGACGACTTCCTGTTTGGCGACTACGCCGCTGATTTCGTTTGGCTGTGACGGGCAAACGCTTCCGAAAATCAAAAATCCTTCTAGTAACTTTTGTGAGGCTTGGTCCAAGGATCATGTACGTCCATTTTCGTGAAGTTCGGACCAAATTTGTGACCTGTGAAACTTTAGTTTAGCTTTCTGTTCAATCCAATATTGCGGACAAACGACATGGACTCGTGATGTCATCTTCGCGAGCAACTTACACCGGTACTGACCGGACGTTTTAAAGTTGGAACGGTGTCTCTGTCTCAAAGGGCCTAGGCGCAGGAGCTGACCAAATAGCTGGGGGGGGGGGGGGGGGTGCCAAATGATGTAAAAAATTTTTTTTTTTTTTTTTTTTTTTTTATCTTCTACATCCTCACATTGGAGTCTTGAGTTAATGTACAAAGTTTGGTTTCGATACGTGACAGAGTTCCTGAAATATGAACTACTTCCTGTTTTGGCGACTACGCCGCCGATTTCGTTTGGCTGTGACGGGCAAACGCTTCCGAAAATCAAAAATCCTTCTAGTAAATTTTGTGAGGCTTGGTCCAAGGATCATGCACGTCCAGTTTCGTGAAGTTCGGACTAAATTTGTGACCTGTGAAAATTTAGTTTCGCTTTCTGTTCAATCCAGTGTGGCGGACAAACGACATGGACTCGTGATGTCATCTTCGCGAGCAACTTACACCGGTACTGACCGTACGTTTTAAAGTTGGAACGGTGTCTCTGTCTCAAAGGGCCTAAGCGCAGGAGCTGGCCAAAATTTTTCTCCCGGGAATAATAATAAGAAGAAGAAGAAGAAGAAAACTTAAGAAGAACAGTAAGTGTGCTGCTTTCAGCAAGCACACTTAATAATAATATAAAAACTTAAGAAGAACAGTAAGTGTGCTGCTTTCAGCAAGCACACTTAATAATAATAAGAAAACTTAAGAAGAACAGTAAGTGTGCTGCTTTCAGCAAGCACACTTAATAAAGCAAAGCTATACCTTGATGAAAATGCACTCCGTACATTATACTGCACCCTGGTACTACCATATCTTACTTTTTGTGTTGAAGTGTGGGGAAATACTTACCAGAACACAATAAATCCTCTGATTATATTGCAGAAAAGAGCTGTGAGGATCATTCACAAGGTTGGTTTTCTAGAACATACTCATAATCTGTTTACACAGTCAAAGTTGCTAAAATTTGATGATCTTGTAAAATAGTATACATCAATAGTCTTATATAAAGCATTTAACAAATTATTACCGCCTAACTTACAACGTTTTTTTAAAACTCCAGTGCGAGCTCATAACTTGAGAGGTTTTGGACACTTTTCATTACAGAGAGCCCAAACCACTCGTAAATATTATTGTGTGTCTGTATGTGGAGTGAAACTCTGGAACAAACTGGACTTGCAACAAAAGCAATGCCAAACTATTAATCAGTTTAAACTGTTATACAAACATTGGGTCTGGTTAAAATACAGAGATGAGGGTCTTTAATTTAAATTGCTGTTGTATTCTGTCTCATAGTGTGAACATGTGCTCATTGTTTCCTTACCATCGTTGGTATATTGTCCATTACCATCGTTGGTATATTGTCCATTACAATTGTTGGCATTGTTTATTTCTATTACATTGTAGTTAAATTGCTGTTGTATTCTGTCTCATAGTGTAACATGTGCTCAGTATTTCCTTACCATCGTTGGTATATTGTCCATTACCATCGTTGGTATATTGTCTATTACTATCGTTGGTATATTGTCCATTACCATTGTTGGCATTGTTATTCCTATTACATTGTTGGTATCAATTGTTGTTATAAAAATTACTTGTTACTTATGGTAACGCCACCATGATATAACATTTGTAAATAATCCGTGAGCAAAGTAACTATGAAGCTCAAATATTAATCACTAAATGGGGAACTGGGGTGGGATTAAATAAGTTGTCTTCTTCCCACTCCCTTTCAGGCAGAATTTGATCGTCATATTTGAATACTGTATATACTGTTTTTGTTTTTGTTTTGTTTTTTGCACTATATGATTTAACCATATTTTGTTTATCTTGTACTTTTTTTGTGCTATTGCCTGGAATAAACGAATAAAAAAAAAAAATAAAAAAAAATAATTCTGTCTATAAATGACCGTTTTATACGGGTGTTTTCAAAAACACGGGGGGGGGGGCATTGATACTTTTTCCTATGCAGTGACATTAGCAAATTATAACACTGGTGTTTACTGAGAGCCGCCGCTTGAACACGGATCATTTCAGAAAGAGCGTCAGAATGAGGTTGGAAAAACTTTATTCAGATTTATGGATTATTAACAGTATAATTCGGGGGTGCCAAACTCAGCTCCTGATTAGCTGTATCAGGTTTGTTTAACCCTCTGGGGACCAAGCTGTTTTTGGGGTCATGGGGATGTTCTGACATGCTCTAACATTTGTGCTTTTTTCAGTTATTTATAAACATGTTAACCCCCTGAGGTCGGCAATCACGCCGGCGTGATCTGCTCGTTTTTTCTTTATATCAGTGCAAAATACTCTGTTGATTTTGATTTTACATACTTGTATTGTACATCATTCAAAACTGTTAAATGTCTTCTTTTATTTGTGTACACTCATAATAAAAACAAAATGTTGTGTTTTTCGTAAAACAAAGAAAATAAACATGATGCGCGTTCTGCCGTCTCTCTCAATGTGAAACTCATTCTGAAACGCGACAGAAAATGACCTGTAACTCAGCGAATGTTTGTCACACAGACTTGAAACGCATGTCTATACAACGCTTGGAATCTCTATTTTTAAAGTATGTAAATTATATAAAAAACAAATATTCTATTTTTAAGTAATCCATACAAAATCAGCGGCATGTACAGTTTCTCAAACGCGTCCTCATTAAATTTAATTTGAACACGCCTACGCGCGCACGAGCGATTGACATGCAAATGATCCATGCGGAGAAACGCAGACCTGTAAACGCCCTCATCACCTCAAAACAAAGAAGCAGAGACTTCGTAACTTACTCGTCTCTGCTTTCATCGGGTTTGGACAACTGTAAGCTGTGCTGTGCTGTTTACCTTGAATTTACCTCGGATTTACCTCAGAAGAACGCGAATTGAAGATGAGAAGATTTTTAAGGTAAGACATGTTAAACTGGTCGTGCCAGATTAAAATGTATGTTATGAAATGAGTTTGGAGTAAAAACATGAACTAAGCCTAATGTCATATATGTACATGTAGACAGAAATGTGAAATGTGAACTAGAATGATAGGCAACCTTTCAGTGCTTGTATACGTGTTCAACACGAGGATGTTTTTATATTCTATAATAAAACACAAATAAAACACAGCATGGTAAAAGTATGCTAATATATATATATATATATATATATATATATATATATATATATATATATATATATATTAGGCATGTGCCGGTATTCGGTAATGCGATAAATCGCGGTAATGAATATGCACGATATTGTTATCGTGGGCACTTCAAAATACCGTGAAAAATAATAGATCAGAATTTATATTTATAGAACGCGTATTAGCTTATTTTCCATCAACCGCTTAAACAAACACTGCGTATATGCTGCGCGAAACACGTGCGCACTCTGATGTAAACAATCCCCACATGCATTAGCACTGTGTGCATGCGGCAGTGCGCACTCTAGTCTAATGTAAACAATCCTCACATGGAGAAGAAGCATGACGGAAGGAGGAACGCTGCCGACGATTTATCCCCCTTCTAAAAGCAGAGCTGTCAATACGCATTCAGTGTGAGACTCACGCAATCGACACTTTTCAAACGCTCTCGCGCCACATTCAGTTTATCACGCAGAGAAAAATCGCGGAGCAAAGAGGACACGGAGACCGACAGACTAGACAGAGCAGGTTATTATGGTATGAAAACAATTCTCAGCTCTCATGTTCTGTCCATTTTATTACGAAATTCAGACAATAAATACTGTTTTGGTGCTTGTAAAAGTGACTTGACAGATCACTGTAGCGCCAGTTCAAGTAAACCGATCATCTGTTTTTATTTAAAGATACAGTACAACTTACCGAAAGTTATATATGCCTCATAAATAATATCGATCAATCAGTGTTTTTCAACCACGGAAAGAGGTCAATAAAACTGCAGGTGAACAATTATGTCACAGAACGTTACATTTACCTCAGGAAAGCCATTTAATGACCAACACGTTAGTTGACTAGAAAAAAATAGCTATAGAGAGGAGTATTTTGCTAAATATGTGCACTATATTACATTTGTATTATATTTTTACTTGTGTCATAATTGTTATTATAATGAAAACCAAATTATATTTAATTTAATTAGTTCATTTTTAACCTTTAATAATACCAGCTGACAGGGCTCTCTGTATGTTTACAGCATTATGTGAGATATATTTTTTCTTGAGAAAAATTAACGTCTATCTACTGTAGCCTACCTAATATTTATCCAAAAAGTCAATACTGAATCAAGATTGAAATCAAATCCCAAGAATTGAAAGCGTGAAAATTGTGTAAAATTCTATTTAGTTACCAAATGTTTTGACAATCACTATTGTAATGCAAGTTTATATAATGCACATATATATATGTGCATTATACAGTTTGTGTAATGCACATATATATGCATTATACAGTTTGTGTAATGCACATATATATATATATGTGTGTGTGTGTGTGTATGCGTGTGTGTGTGTGTGTATTCTGTACATTTTAAAAAGCTATTTTAACCTGAAAAATCTAAAATGTATTCCCCAAATTGTGCAGCATAGTTTCTCTTGATATCAGCATGTTCACAGCTGTTTTGTTGTTGTTTTTAGAGGAACAAGATGCCACTGATAAGTCCTGCTGACTTCAACATTCACATAAGTCTCCATACATGAACATGCTAAAGTGAAAAATCAAACACCATGGAAATGAAAGGTATGTACTATGTTTCAGGAATGGCACAAAGGTGTGTGACAGTTCAAGTCTCTGTCTTTAGTTCAGTGTGTTAAATAATGTGGGTTTTTTTTGTCATTATGTTGTGTTGTAAATAAATCCAAACAATCTAAAAGCCATTCTTTTTTAAATCTCCTCATTCTTTGTGCAAGGTTGCTCAGAATGATAGGGCCTGATAGCTCCTGATAGGGCCATTAGGGAGTGTCTTTGTCTTTCTCAGGTGTGAAAAGCTTACATAATAATGAGATGTCCACGCCTCTTGCATAAAGCTTTCTCACACAAAACACGTCGTAAAATTTTTAAATCAATATATTGTCTTCTCTGAATGAGCAGTCAGGATGATTTTCACATAGTTTTGAAGCAAATATTCTAGGCTACGTCATACAATTTTCAAAAGTCTTATGAAGAAATAATCAGTATGGGTTTCATGAGCTTATTTCAGTGACAATTTTTTTTTTGTTTTTTCACAAACCACGCATAAATGTTATTATCTCAAAACTACAAACTTTTATATACTTGCTGCTGATATATTATTGTAGCAGAGTTTGTGCTGAATACAGTGTAATCAGACTTTAGCCATGAAAATGTCACAAGTAACAGAAATAAGCACAAATGTCAGAGCATGTCAGAACACCTCCAGGGCCCAGAAAACAGCTCAGACCCCAGAGGGTTAATGGCAAAGGTGTAAATTCACTCTATATAGCACAAACAGGGCTACCATAATATGTGAGCAACGTGTATGTAGATGTTTGTATTTTTAAGAGAATAATGTTTATGCGTGGTTATTGGAAAAAATTAAAATGAAAGTTGCTGAATTAAGACCACAAAACACATATTAAATATGTGTCCACAAGACTTTTGACTAATGGATGTTGTCCCTTTGAGTTCTAGCTTCAAAATTATGTGAAAATAGTCTTACTTTATCGTTCACAAAAAAAAAAACATTGATTTAAATGGTGTAAAACAGGTTTTGCTTGGAAAGCCAATATGCGAGGGGGAGGAGTAGTTTACACCTTAGATTACAATGTCCCACCCACTCTGAATAATGACTCTGCATAATTAGCCATTCATTCAGGTGTGACACTGACTGAGCCACAATGCAAGGACAAAAGATGTATTTAGAAGAAGACTTATATTGACCATTTAAGATTTCGCTTACATCTATCTTGTAAATATGTTTTGCTATTTTATTAAAAATGTTACAATTACAACAATAATTACAATTTCAACAATATTTCAAGTGTACTCTTTCTTTGTAAAAAAGAAAAAGAAAAAAGAAAAAAGATTATAGGCCTACATTTTATCATATGTATTCATTAGTTTGAATATAGCAAATAAATATATATATATATATATATATATATATATATATATATAAATATATATAATATATATAAATAATATAGTTATATATATATATATATATATATATATATATAGTTATATAGCTTACGCGCGTCCTATTCGCTTTGGACGCGCGAATGGATTAAAAATGTTTAAGCGTAGAACTAGATGCGATAGACGCGAATTTGACGCTCTATTCGCGTTTGGTGTGAACGCAGCATAATGAACAGGCTGCGATGTCAAGATTGCAATGCTGGAATGTGTGTGTGTGTCAGAGAGAGAGAGAGAGAGAGAGAGAGAGAGAGAGAGAGAGAGAGAGAGAGAGGCATGGGCGCGATCTAACAGTAGAAACATAAAAACATCATTCGTCATTATAACATCAACGTCAATTTGTACATACAGGACATCATTAAAACTGCAAAGTGTTTAGCCTACTTATATTTGTGTAAAACATTGTGCTTTTGTCAAACTGTAACCTACAACTGTCACCAAACCAAAATCACACACGTTGATTTGTACGTACATTTTTTTAATAAAATTATCAAAAAGCAAAAATGATCTCATCTTTTGTACATTCATCATATTGCATTGGTTTTCATTTCTTGCCATAAAACAGAGCACTAATCTTTTTATTTTTAAGTTAGGCCTACACATTCTACATTGATTAAAAAATAAAATCAAATGTGTTTTTAATGGTACTATTATTTTATACAGAAATTAACGATTTATAATTCAGATGAGAAGTTATTAAAGTTAATTTAAATTTTAAGGAAACAAATATATTGATCTGAAATATAGCTAATTAATTTTAAATTCATTCAGGTTACCAAACATATCTCAAGGCCTTTTGAATAAAGGGTGGCAGTCCTTCATTATCAACTGTTGATGTGGACTATATACTGGAGAAGTATTTGTTCTCCATTTGAGTGAGATGTTTTTATGTGGCTAATTGAGCAAAGTGCTTCCATATATTTTATTATTAGTAGTATTAGTTCAAGAATAAAATAAAGATATCGGATTGGTATCGGTAACGGCAAATAGCCAAAGCTGCGGTATCGGTGAAAAAGTGGTATCGGGACATCCCTAAATCTTTCATTAGAAAAAATACGAACGTATTTACAGTCAGAGCCGCCTTAACCTAATGTTAGGCCCCGGGGCTGAGAGGTTTTGTAGGCCCCCCATCCCCTCGATTTATAGAGTCTCATTTTAAAAAAAGTGTAATATCTAGGTAATCTACATCACATAATGCATTAGTTTCTTTCGAGACCTACAACAGTGAGTTTTTTTTTTAATATTGTTTTCAATTTTCATATTGTTATTAACATATCACTGAGCACATAAACACAAGACACTTTATTTAACAACCACACACAGCAACTAAATTTCAACTTTATGCAAATGAGAAGCGATTTTCACGAGCGACAACCAATAGGAAAGAAGTGCATGATGCACGGAAAAGAAACTGTCGACAGTCTCAGTGAGTTTATTCTGGATTTAGTGTGTAAATCATTTTGTTTACAAATGAGATGCTTTGCAGTTGTTATATAGCCTACATGTTAAAGATTTTATTTTGGATGTGTTCATTGTGATTATATTGGCTGGGTTTATAAAAGTTTATAAAATTGAAAGGATCATTGCTTGGTGCATTTAGAAACAAAGCTTGTCTATTTCTAAATGTAATCGCGTGCATCGCTGATGATTACTGTCCGTGTGTTGAAAAAAGCGTCGATTAAACACACTCGCAACAGACACCCCAAAGCGGAGACGTTGGCGGCACACGAACCGCAACGCCTCATTCGCGCCGCGGGACCTCTAGACGCGCGTAAACGCGTCTTTGCATAGACTTAACATTGAAATCAGTCGCGCCAGATGCTCTTTTCGCGTTTGGTGTGAACGCACCATAACAATAACATTAGAGCGACAGCACTACCAACGTCCACAAGCGACTAGCGACATACAACGACAAAATCTGACAAGTTAAAACAATATGACCTTTTCAGCTCATCATAAACCTGAACATGGGAGGCCCCTGAACTTGGGAGGCCCCTGGGCTTCAGCCCAGGTAAGCCCGTGCATTAATGCGGCCTTGTTTACAGTATAAGCCTTGCCAGTGACATAGGATTTTTTTTTTTATAAATATTTGTTCAATAATCGTAATCGAGGTAACTTGTTTGATTAATTGCGATTATGATTTTAGCCAAAATCGTCCAGCCCTAATATATATATATATATATATATATATATATATATATATAAAACGTTAGATATGAGCAGAAATTGCTAAACAAAAGCTTAGGCTATTTGATGTGGTAGTATATTCTACAGTAGCCTAAAAACTGTACCCAAATCTAGTCAACAAGTGACTGACTGTAACGTTGTTTTTATGAAATATTAGGGCATATAAATGCTTATTTGCAGTTTAATACGTTGCTTATACAAATACATTTTATTTCAACCTATTCCAGTCGATTTTTACTCATCTCAGTAGGCTATAGCAAAGCAGTTTATTCTTTCACACACAGACGCGCGATTTATATTTAGGCTAAACAGTCTTTACAAATAAATATATACCCTTCATTCATCTCACAGAAACGCGATTCATATTATAGAAACGCGATTCATCTTTTTGTTTACATAGGCCTAACGTTATTCCATAACGTTATTCCACATTAACACTTGAGAAAGGATAACTTAGCCTACCTCACTCCTCAGCGGGATCTGCTCCTCATATTGCTCCTCATATCAGCACGGAAACTTTTCTCCATAAGGTAGGCTATATTATGCCTCTTTGTTTACAGCTGATGTGGGGGCGTTTCACAGGTCTGAAATAGTTCTCAGAATTTGCGTTTGAATAGCACGCGCTCTCCGGGGAGTGGTCACATTACTGTGAATTAGCTCGTAATGAGCTCGACTGGAATCGCTCTCTTTTTATACAGATTACAGAAGCTGAGAATATTTGTTTTTTATATAAATGACTTCATTTAAAAGATGCAATCTCAAGCTTTATGCCCGTGGGTCTGTTTGCCTGTTTGAGTGAATTTTCGTGGAGTTATAGATCATTTTCGAACGCGTTTCAAATGGGAGTTTACTGACAGAGAGAAGGCAGAAATCGCATCATGTTAATATTTCTTTATTTGTCAAAAAGCAAAACACTTTATTTTTATTGTGAGTATACAGAAAAAAAATAGAAACTGAACAGGATCGATTGATGTATTACACGAAAATGAAAGATCAAAATTAACAGAGCATTTAGTGTTTATTTTCATTGCTAAAAAAAAAAACGAGCAAAACGCGCCGGCGCGTTTTTGGTCCCCAGAGGGTTAATTAGGATTGAAGCTAAACTGTGACCCTCTAGGGCAGTGATTTCCATACTTTAAGAGCAACCTTTTATTCTTTTTTAAATTGGCACAACCCATATTGACCATTATATTTATTTTAGTTAAATTCAACAGCAAAAGTTACAATAATTGTATAAAATCTAAACATTTAGTGAAAAACATTATTTAGTGGAGATGGAGAACAAAAAAGTGAATAAGTGTAGCACTAAATGTTACTCACTGCTCTTTGTATTGTTGTAAAATACATTCATGAAAAACAATTCATTTCTAATATATACTGTAAAATGAAAAGACATTTCTTTTATATGTTTAGCGCAGCTGTTTAATGAGGCAGCAACATATTATAGATAGGACAGAACAAGAAAGGCTATAAATAATCTTTCATTGCACAAAAGTATTATAATATGAAAGGCTCCAATACAGAGCGGCACAAAGCGCTTATGCGTATCCCGTGTGCAGAATGATGCGCTTGAAGCAACATGGAGTCACAGCGCTTCACATTAAAAACCTCAAAGCAAAAACGGAAGAGATTTGATGCGTAGTTCCTGTATTATATGAATGCAATAGTTTATTGAGCCTTTTCTTTTTAACAGTTTAAACATGTCAGTTACTGTGCGCGTGAAGAACAAGTATAGCGCTCTCTACTCCAGTGTGGTGATCTAAAAGACACCGGGAGAAAGTTACATGAACAGCAATAAACTCCAGAAAGATAAAGTCATTTTATGCGAAACCATAGACCTTTCTCTACAGATCAAGTATAACAATAGTAACATTGAATCATCTTGGAGAGAGTTTCATCATGTTGACTGCCGTAACCGAACGCGGCGCGCTGTTTGAGTGCTGGATGGAGAATGACTGACAGCCGCAGCGGAGGGAAGCACTTACTTGAATTTAACGACTTCAATATTAATAATCATTAAATCACTTTATCACATTAAACTATGGAGTGGCTTTAGAACACTTATAATATAGTGCACGAAAAGTTGACGGTTCTTTATAATGTTTTTGTAGCTTTTGTGAGGCTTTACAATAACACAGAATAGTTTATGCACAATATCAGATTTGGATGTCGATAGTGAGTATCGGATCAGCGCATCTCTATTCAAAACTCTAAAGTATTTAAATTAATTTGTGTACACTCATAATAAACCAGAACACTGTGGCTTTGTAAAATAAACAAACAGGATGTGTTTTCTGTCGTCTCGGTTTCCTTCCCGTCAACTAGTTTGAGGAGCGCTTCACAAAAATAAACCAAACTCAGCAGAATACTGTCACACAGTTTTTTCTTTTCTTTTGTTAATCTGTTAATTATTTAAGTCAAATATATTTAGCATATTTATTCCTTTTATACAGCCCTATAGACTATGACTTTATGAAAATAAAATATTATTTTAATTTTAAATGTAACTCCATTCTCCTTAAATCATCCTGGCGACCCAGAGTTTGGAAACCTGTGCTCTAGGGAACTGAGTTTGGCTCCCCTAGTATAAGTGAACCTCAGGGAATATAATAATAATGTAAAAACTAGTGGTGGGCATAGATTCATTTTTTTAATCTAGATTAATCTCACTGTAATCTTGGAATTAATCTAGATTAATCTTGATTAAAATGGCTCATTTGAATTCTGCCGAAGGCATTCAGAATATGTGCTACCCAAATAACGACTAAAAGGCTGTTTACACCTGGCCACTTCATGCGTTTTCTCAGATCGTGAAGAGACCAGGTGTAAATGCCCTCCGAAACGCATTCGAGACGGATTTGAATCCGATCGCTCACACCACTTCAGGAGGAGGTCTGGGCCGCACTCCAGACCATCTGGACAAGTGTAAATGCATCTGGTTGTTGAAACCACATATGTAAATTGTACTTCTCCCAAAAATGCTAAAAAAAAAATAAATGTGTGAGAGCGTGTTATAGGCTATATGTAATGTTATAGCCAGTTAAGGCCGGTTATCAATGTAATTTGATGACTGATCATGTCCAAACGCGTGTTCAGCGCGTTCAGTCTGTGTTCAAAGTCGGTGTTTATAATCTGCTGCAGTCGATGAAAACAGTCAGAGAATGTGCCAGAGTCGTGTGTGCCAGCATTAGTCTACTATCAGAGGCTCAAACCTCCGTTAATAACTCTAAAGTGACGTTTTGGAATTAGCAACGGAGGCATTGGATTAGATGCGTAAGAAAGTAGTCCTACAGATTCAAGAGCATTTTAATCACAAAAACTTTAGAAACGTCTTGAAATACAGAATCTGAACAATGTTTCGAGGTGTGGTAACTGTAGTACTCCGCTTCACGTCGTGACCGCATTACCACCTCGGGTGTGCATTATTTTTCTAATAATTCAACGGCCTGTCGTCAATTATTCCTTACATGTTAACGCCGATAACGGCCCACCACTAGTAAAAACTCCAAGTCATGACCGCTGTAAAGATGTAAGATGTGCTATTAAAAGGATTCTTTTGCTATTAATGATTAAACACTCACAGAGCTTTCCTGCAGTTGACCACAGCTGGTACCAGTCTTCTTCTACCCTCATATGATGTGTTGTATTTCATGGGGTTCAGCTCATCCAGCGCCTCCTCTGAGATCTGAAGCATGTAGGAGATTGTAGAGCAGTGACCAGGAGAGAGTTCCTCCTCTGAGAGTTTGTCTGATTTCACAAACTCCTGAATCTCTCTGGACAGAGTCTGATCTTTCACTTCCAGCAGACAGAGGAACAGATTGATGGATTGATCAGCTGAGAGAGGATTAAAATCATCTGTATCTTTGATCTTGTCTTTAATGTCCTGTGTGGTTCTCCTGATGCTCTCTGAGCTGTTCTCTGTGTGTGTCAGTAGATCCTGTAAGAGTCTCTGATTGGACTCCAGTGAGACGCCCAGCAGGAACCGCAGGAACAGATCCAGCCGTCCATTCTCACTCTCAAGGGCTTTATTTACTACTGATATTAGTAGATCATACAGAGAGACTTCATCAGATCTGAATTCACACAGAAGCTGCAGTGGTTCCTTGTTCTTCATTAAATAGCAGTAAAACACATAGAAAGCAGCGAGAAACTCTTGAACGCTCAGATGAATGAAGCTGTAGACTTTCCTCTGATGAATCACAGATTCCTCCTTAAAGATCTCAGTGCAAATCCCAGAATGCACTGAGGCGTCAGTGACGTCTATGCCGCTCTCAATCAGGTCCTCCTCATAGAACATCACATTGCCCTTCATCAGCTGATGGAAAGCCACTCCAGCAAGTTTCACAATCACTTCTCTGTTGGACTGCAGGAGTTTCTCTGGATCTCTCTCTTCATACTTCTGATTCCTCATGTTGATCTGAATCAGCAGGAAGTGGATGTACATTTCAGTCAGAGTTTGAGGGATTTCTGCACTCAGATCTTCTTCCAGGAGCTTCTGAAGCACAGTGGAGGAGATCCAGCAGAAGACGGGTATGTGGCACATGATGTGGAGGCTTCTTGCTCTTCTGATGTGTGAGATGATTCTGCTGGCTTGATGCTCGTCACTGATTCTCTTCCTGAAATATTCCTCCTTCTGAGGCTCATTGAATCCCTGAATCTCTGTCAGACGGTGGATGTATTTGGAGGGGATCTGATTGGCTGCTGCTGGTCTGGAGGTGATCCAGATGAGAGCCGAGGGAAGCAGATCTCCTTTCATGAGCTTTGACATCAACACACCCACTGATGAAGTCTCAGTCACATCAGAAACTTCCTGAGCGTCTGAAAACATCAGTGTGATTCTGCTTTCATCCAGACCATCAAAGATGAACACAACTTTACACTCCTCATAAATCTTTGAGTCCAGATCTTGAAGTTCAGGATGAAAGTCCAGCAGAAGTCTGTGAAGACTGTACTGATGATCTCGGATCAAGTTCAGCTCTCGAAATGGAAGCACAAACATGAAATCTACATCCTGATTGTCTTTTCCCTCGGCCCAGTCCAGAATGAACTTCTGCACAGAGACGGTTTTCCCGATTCCAGCGATGCCTTTAGTGAGAACAGTCTTGATCTGCTCTTTCTCCTGGCGTCCTGGTTCAGGAGAGGCTTTAAAGATGTCATTGCAGTAGATTGGAGTGTCTTGTGAGTGTTGTGTTCTGGCTGTTTTCTCCATCTGTAAAACCTCATGTTCTTCATTCACTCCTCCTCTCTCTCCCTCTATGATGTAGAGCTGTGTGTAGATCCTGTTCAGGAGGGTTTCATTCTCTTGGAGTTTCAGTCCCTCAAATAATCTCTCATACTTGTTCTTCATGCTGGCTTTGTGTCTGTGTTTGACTCTCTGTAGTTCATCATTCACTGGCTGAGGAGAATCCTGGTCTCCAGTCTGATCATCTCTATTCACACTGCTGAGATTTAAGAACAAGAAAAAAAACATAAATTAAAATCTAAATCTACAAAATCTTGTCAATCTTGTATTTTCTGTACAATTAATGTGTTTTATTTCAGTTTTAGTTAAACACTTTTTGCATCGCACAGCTCTCCGACTCCAGATCCTGAGAAACACAAAGAAATAATTCTTCCTGTCTGACGTTTCATTTCTTTAATTAGGGCTGCAATAACTAATTGATAAAATGAATAATAATGGATGATGTGGAACAACATTTTTTTAAATAGTGGATTAAAAAAAAAAAAAAAAAAAAAAAAAAAAATTTATATATATATATACTGTATATATATAAAATACATCTTCAATAATTCATATTCATTTTATTTTGGGGATTTTTAATCTGATTCATTGAAAGAATAAATCAACAAATTAATCCAAAATAATCATTAGTTGCAGCCCTACTGCAAATCTCATCTCTCTGTGTGAATTCAGTGTGTTTGTGACTCCCGTAAAACAGTTAATTCACCACTACAGGTGTACACTTTTTTTCTTTTTTTTTTAACAAGAAACTTTTTACCAATGCGCATGCGTCAAAGCTGAGCATACCGGGAGAACGCCAATCTCAGACAAAACATGAAAATACTGGTAATTAAATGTATTTCTGATTTATAATGATGGTCAGTCAAGTATGAAGGTCGACTTGATCAGGTGAGAGAGCTGTGATATGTCTAAGAAGAAAACAAGGTCGCAAACAAAGCTAAGTGGACTTGGCCTCGCTGAACAGGTGCCGGAGATTGATATGGCAGCAGGAAAGGATATCAACATGCAGGAGCTGTCAGAGCTGATCTGAATCATAATAAGGGAAGAAATCAATGCGGCGGTTGATAAACTTCAACCGCAACTTGATGTCGTTAAAAAAGACATGTTCGAATGTTCCAACAAAGTTGCTGCTATGGAGGAAACGCTTGACCACATGGAGATCAGGGTTACGGCGCTGGAGTTTGCAAACGAAAGTTTGCGTAAAGAGAACACGGACTTGAAAGAGAAAGCCGATCGTTTGGAGAATCACATTCGGAAATATAACATCCGTATTCTCGGCTTGGTTCGAGATATCGAGAAGGGGAATCCAACAAGTTTTGTGTCCGCTTTGCTTAATGATCTGTTCAAGGATAAACTCCATCGCGCACCTGAGGTGGAGAATGCCCATCGTGTTGGACCGGTGGCTAAATCTGGTCAGTGCGCAATGATTGCAAGGATGCACAGGTTGGATACGAGAGATGAGATTCTACGTTTAGCCAAGAAAGATAAGCTGTTTGAGATTCGTGGAATGAAGCTGCGCATTTTTCCTGACTTCACTGCGGAGACGGCGAAGGCCAGGGCGCGTTTCCGTGAGGTGAGGAACAAGTTGTGGAGCGCAGGAGTGAAACACGGGATCATTCATCCAGCTATTTTGATTTTGACTTTTAATAAAGAAACTATTAAGTTTACTGACCACCTAGCTGCAGAGACATTCTACAAGACTGTGGTTGAACCTGAGATGCAAAGCACGAATGAACACTGATGGCCAAGCACAGGTATAGACTTTGCGCAGGTAACCTAGTCTACAGATATAATTATTTAAGTCTGCTTTTATTATTAATTATTAACAGAATTAATTATTCTCTTATTAAATTCTTAAAAAATATAATTACTACAAAAGTACCTGAAATTATTTATAAAAGATTGACCTTCTTCAGTGACATTCATACTTATTCCACTCGCCAATCAAGTGAAGGGCGTTTCTTGTTCCCTGCCTGTCGAACAAATCAACTTCAAAGAACATCGTGTTATAGAGCAAAGGTGGCATGCAACTCGCTCCCGTTATTCTTGGTCTCAGAGAGTCACAATGTTAGTTTTTCTAAAAGATTGAGACTGTATTTATTTACTCTGGAGTAACTGTTATTATGTAATTAATAATGACTATATAATGAGCTATCAAATTGAAATGTGATTTTTATATTTTATATTATACCCAGAGAGTGGTAATATTTTGTACATAGAAGAGCTTATATTGTTATATTGTTATGTTTAGTGTTTATGTGTTGTGCTGTGTATGTGTGTGTGTGTGTGTGTGTGTGTGTGTGTGTGTGTGTGTGTGTGTGCGCGTGCGTGTGAGAGTTAGACGACTTAGATGATGTTGTGTGCACTTCTGTATTTTGTCTTCATTGTTGTACAGCTTTGATGTTAATATTTTGGTAAAAAATGGTTAAGACCCCAGGAAGAATAGCTGCTGCTTAATGGAGTAGCTAATGGGGATCTAAATAATAAACAATAAACAATAAACACTCACCTGGGGTCAGAGGTCACTGCTTTATCAATGGGGTCAGAGGTCACTGGTTCATTACTGAATGCAGGAGGCTTATCCATGGATGCGTCACTCTTCACAGACACACAGCTGGGATCTGGAGATGAAGATCTCTCACAGCTCTCTCTGTTCCCCATAATGAGAAACTGACTTCAGATCTGCATAAGGAAACACTGAGAGAAAAATCATAAGACTCTTTAGTAAAACTACAAGACATACATAAGAGATTAAGACTATTCCAGTAAGTACAGTAAAATCAAATCCCAATTCTACACACACAATGACTTTCTAGAGAGTTCTGTGTGTTCAGACTGTAGTTGCAGCAGATTGTGGAGGATCCTTTTCTTCTGGAGTCCATAAAGTACTGGTTTACTGTGGAAGAACTGGTCTGACTGCACAGAGGCCAGATCTGAACCTCTGAGATGAAGTGGATCAGTGATTCAGTCTCCATTACCCACCGTCAGTGTCTCGCTGATGCTCTTGAGTCTCACTGAACACTGAACTTCAACAGCAGGAGGAAGAGCCTGAATCTCTCTCTGTTCAGAAGCTTCATGTGTTTCTGCTGCTGTAGAGAGACTCACTGACAGCTTCTCTGTGTCAGAGCTCATATCACACTAACTGATCAGCACATCTGATCAATAACTCTCTGAACGCTTCCACATCCAGCCGGCTACACTTTTATAATGATTAATAGTTGCTCTCCCTCCACAATAATGAGTTTTCATGCAGTTAAATAATCAGATGCAAGAAATACAATCACTATGAATCACAACAACTCAGATTTCAGTCATAATGTTTCACAAGTTGTGAAATTGTCAAATTAAATCCATTTAACTTTTTCAAAAATGCACATTGTTGCTTCTTTATTATTATTGTTAATATTTAGTATTTTCACATAGGTGAAATAAAACATCAAATAATTTATCATATAATTTAGTGTGGCTTCTTCCTTTAAATATCACAATCCAGACACTTTAATTGGAGAGTATAGATGTTCTGTATCGATCAGAAATACATCAGTGTGTCATAATCAATCTCCTCACTAAAGCTGATCGCCTGTGAGTCGACGCCTGGCCTTCAGAAGAAGCTCAGGTTTACATGTTTACTTTCCACCTCTGTATAGTTCAGATTGTAAAAAATCCCAGAATCCCTAGAGCTCGATATTATTAATCCTGAAGATGAACGTGTTCACTTTTACATGCGTCACAACACCATAAGTATTAACAAAATTCTTGAAGATCGAGTTTTTCACTTTTTGTCACAAGTCCAAAAAATGACTGTTAAAACCTGATGATCAAGTTTGATATGATAGCGACGCGAAAACATTTTACAATAATATGGCATGGTATCTGAAACAGATAAATGAACTTACCGTGATGTGATAACTATATATGTTTCAAGACTTCTGAAGGCGAATTTACATTTCCTAGGATCTTTACTTTCCTTTTCTGTGAAAGCGCATGCGCAGAGGGCTCAGATATCAACGATAAATCCCAACCATCCCAACCAGATCTCTCTTCTTCCTCATTCAGTGTTCTGGCGGGTTTAGTTCTGTCGTGAAGGATGTTTAGCGCCTCCTACTGTATACTGGAGTGTGTGACAGCATGTCTTCCTCAATCTCTAAGCTCAGAAATGCTGTAATAATGGCGTTAGACTTCTCTTTACATCTGTAAATATCATCAAGCTGGTTTTGTCATTTATGAAGCAAACAGTTTGATCATCTGAGAGATTTCCAGGGGTCTGTGATTATAAGAGCAGAAGTTTCATTAATTACTGCCGTTTTACTCACTTAGTTTCTCATTCATTTACCAATATCATATTTAACTAACTCCCAATTATTACTAAAACAGCGTTCATTACAACTTTTTACAATAATGGTTAAGAAAATATTTAATTTTAAGCTTATGGTATTATATAAGACATATATAACGTCAGTATGATGGTTTAATAAGTGCTTACAGAGGGCTTAGTCTTTATATAGATAGCCTTACAGTCAGTCAGGAGAACTGAAGAATATCTACTAAAATATAGTGAATATCACTAGATTCAGAGATCAGCTAAAAGTCTATATGAGAGGAATGAGAAGCGGTCTTGTTTCTCCAGGTAAAAGCTTTAGTATCAGTGAATTTGGTCCTCCAGACATCAGTCACATCTAGTCTCTCCAGGGGTGGAAAAAAATGATCATCTGAAAAGTGTTTTACATTAAATCGTTTTGTTCATAGTCAATTATACTATAAAAGTGTTAATAAGTTATAGTAATATCTGAACAACAATGGGTAAGGTCAACAAAAAGTGCTCCAGATTCTAACTTTTGATGAAAAAACATGAACACCATTAAACAATTATAGAAGAAAGCATAGCCTATGTATTGTTCGGCATACTCTGCTTATGTGAAAGCACCTTAAACACAGACAACATCAAACTAAAGTATTCTCTTCTGAAGACCTTAACTAAACTGCTTTCTGGCCTATTCTGAAACCTCTAACTCCTGATAGGATGGAGATGTGCTGTCTCTGGTGTGTGTGTAGTAGGGCACTTCTGAACAAGAGTGAATGTGGAGTATGACGATGCAGGTGTGTGTGTGTTGTGTTGTCCTGAGCTGAGTAAACATGAGGTAAAGGATCTGGCTGTAACTGTGGGGGTGCAGAAGTGTCCAACACTCTGTTAAAGGGTTAGTTCACCCAAAAATGAAAATTCTGTCAGTAATTACTCACCCTCATGTTGTTCCAACCGTGTAAGACCTTCGTTCATCTTCGGAACACAAATTAAGATATTTTTGATGAAATCTGAGCTATGTCTCACTCCTCCATAGGCTGCTAGGTGGCCCAAACTTGCTGGCCCAGAAAAGTTATTAAAGAGATCGTTAATATAGTCCAAGTGGCTCCAGTGGCTCAATCTTAAGTATATCAAGCGACGAGAATACTTTTTGTGCACAAAAACAAACAAAAATAACGACTTTATTCTACTATTCATTTCCTTCTCTCTGGACCTCGTAGTGTTTTTGCGCTGGGCGTCTGTGTTGCACCTCATCACGCATCACACACATGACCAGCGTCGGCCAATAGTGAGCCTACGTGGTGACGTGTACACAGACGCGCTGCGCAAAAACACTACGCGAACCAACTAGAGGTCGAGAGAGAAGGAAATTAATAGTGGAATAAAGTCGTTATTTTTGTTTGTTTTTGCGCACAAAAAGTATTCTCGTCGCTTGATATACTTAAGATTGAACCACTGTAGTCCCTTGGACTATATTTAAAAAATAAATAAATATATAAAAAATAAATGCTGAGAGTTTCAATTTTGCAGTTGTTGATTTCATTAAAAAATCTAGAACTTCTTTTTAAAGCAAGCAATGAAGTCCAGTAAACTCAAATAGTTAAGTTATGATGTTGAGGAAAAATGACTATTTTATATGTCAATTAGACTTGGTTAATGGTTGTGAAAACATGAAAAATTAATGTAGTGGCTATTTGTCCATAAACTTAAACAAAACTAATAATGCCAAACTTCTCAAATGGCCACTGAGGCTACGTCATGGGTTAGGCTTTACGCATGGTTAGAGGTACCAAAATAAACTAATGTCCATAGCAAAAGATGAGTTCGAGGAGGTTTATTCACACATATAAGCAAGCTCACAGACATTTCCTGCTGCCTCTCTCACGCTGTGGTAAAAAACCATATGCCCTCGCAGCCCTCCTGGTTCCTCCCACCTTGACCTATTTATGCAAATTAACATAGCACCACGTGACCAATAAACGACAATGTAAATAAACAAGAAAATAAGCATAAATGCAAAATAAAGCAAGTTAACTTTTAGCAAGAAAAGAAAAGAAATAAATTAGACTATAACTTAAGCCTAAAATAAACAAAGTGCAAAATAGCTCCAACAACCCAGCCCCTAATTGTGACGGTAATTTACCCACAATTAACCTTAGCTTTTAGCACAAAGAGCTATTTCCTGATTATAACCTAAGCACTAAGCTTGAATCTTGCATCTTCAGATTTTCCATGCCTGCAAAAAACAAATAGATAGAAAACAGAGATAGGAGAGAGAATGAGATGCATAGTCAATTGTCAGCCTCCAAGAGAAGACAGAGCTTGGTTATTGGTCTGTCCAGGATGCTGGTCTTCGTTTGGACCTTCACAGAGCGGACCAGTCCTCTTGAGTCAGCTGTGGTACTTAAAACTCTGCCCATCATCCATGAGCCTCTTGGAGCTGTAGCATCAGCGATTACAACAATATCTCCTGGGATGAAGTTTCTTTTTTGCTTTGTCCATTTTTGTCTTTCTTGCATTACAAGCAAATACTCTGATATCCACCTTTTCCAGAAAAGCTCCGCAACGTACTGCACTTGCCTCCATCTCCTCTTAATGTACAGGTCAGATTTTTCGAACAGACCTGGTGGCAGAATGGGCTTGCCTTTCAGCAGGAGAATGTGATTTGGAGTGAGCGCTTCCAAGTCATTGGGATCTTCTGAGACCTTAGTTATTGGCCGGTCATTGAGTATTGCTTCTACCTCACAAAATAGTGTTTGCAGGCCTTCCTCGTCCAGCAGTTGATGTCCAACGACAGAGGTAAGTACGCTGCGCACAGAGCGAATCAGACGCTCCCAAACGCCACCTTGGTGAGATGCAGCTGGGGTGTTAAAACTCCACGTCACTCCTTCCTGCACAAAAGTCCTTTCAATTTTAGAGTGATTTAAAGCAGCCAGAGCCTGCCTCAGCTCCTTCTTCGCACCAACAAAATTTGTGCCGTTATCTGACCTCATACTTGTCACAGGTCCTCTTCTGCAGATAAATCTTCGCACAGCATTGATGCAGGAGTCTGTGTCGAGGGAGTTCGCCACCTCCAGATGTATTGCGCGGCTGCTCAGACAGGTAAATATCACTCCATATCGCTTCAGCACAGTTCTCCCTCTCCTCACATCCAGTGGTCCAAAATAGTCCACTCCCGCATTTGTAAAGGGTGCGTTATCAGGCACAACTCGTTCCTCTGGTAAATCGGACATCTTCTGTTCTCCAAGTTTTCCTCTGTACCTTCTGCACACTGTACATTGTGAGAGAATCTTCCTGGCCGCAGAGTTGGCATTAATAATCCAATACTTCTGTCTCAATCTGTGCAGCATGTGATTGCGTCCAGCATGTCCAAGTTGGTAATGGATGTAACGTAATATGAGCTGGGAAACATGCAGATCCTTCGACAGAATCACAGGATGTTTTACCTCCAACGGCAGGGCAGATTTAGACAGGCGTCCACCAACTCTGAGAATGCCATCTTTGATGAAGGGGTCGAGGCGATACAGAGGGCTGTCTTTGGAAACAGTCTTTGGGTCGTGTTTTAGTGAGGAAATTTCAGTGCTGAATCTTTGGTTTTGTGCAAACTGAATTATTGCCTTTTCGGCTTCCTCCAAGCGCTCTGGTGTCAAGCTGGATCTTCCAAGTGCGGCTTTGAATTTTTTAAGCTCCTTTTCCACATTTTCATTCTGCTTGACCACATATTCTTTCCTCTTTCGGCTCAAAAGTAAAAGTCTTTCTTTCAGCTCCAACAACCAGGCCACTGATGTTTTAAGCTTTCTCCAGGATGAGAAATAGTGAATGAGCCGACTGAGGGGATTGTCACTGTGTGTTGTAACAGCATTCACTTTAAGTTCCCTTTTTACCTCTGGATCATCAGATGGGATGGAAGAGGAGTCCAAGTCGAGTTTTGGCCATTCGGTGGAAGACAAATGCAAAAAGTCTGGTCCTTTTAGCCATTTTCCTTTCCCAAACTCCTGAGCTCTTAGTCCTCGAGATGCTTCATCTGCAGGATTATCTTTGGTGTTTACATACCTCCACTGATCTTTGTCCGTGGCTTCTCTTATAGTGCTGACACGGTTGGCAACATATGTGTGAAAGCGCTTTGTTTCATTGAAGATGTACTTGAGAACAGTAGTGCTATCAGTCCAGAAAAATGACCTTTGCAATGGCAACTGTAGCTCCTTCAACAGCATTGTGTTCACTCGAACCGCAAGCACAGCTGCAGCAAGCTCAAGGCGTGGGATGGTTAGTTGCTTTAGAGGAGCAACACGAGCCTTGCCTGTGATGAATGAAACATGCACACTGTCAGTACTCTCCAATCTCAAGTATGAAACAGTGCCGTATCCTGATTGACTGGCATCTGAAAAATTATGCAGTTCTGCTTTCACTTGTGTTCCAAAGTTCTTGGGTTTAATGCACCGTTCCACTTTAAATCCACTCATATGCTGAAGTTCAGAGAGCCACTCAGACCAATGTCTGGAGACGGCACTGGGGACTGGCTCATCCCATTTGAAGTTCATTCTACACAACTCCTGTAACAGTAACTTGGCAGGGATTATGAAAGGAGACAGAAAACCCAGTGGATCATAGAGAGAGCTCACCACAGAAAGGATGCCCCTCCTGGTGTGTGGACGTTCCTGCACTGCCGTCCTGAAGCTGAACGTGTCTCCTTGAACACACCATTGCATCCCCAGAGCTCTTTCCACAGGGAGTTGGTCCCTGTCCAAATCCATGTTCTCCAAACCCACTGCTCTGATATTGATGGGAATAAGTGCAAACACATTTTGGCTATTTGTGACCCACTTTTGGAGATGGAAGCCACCTTTTTTACAGAGAGATGTTAGTCCATGTATGAGCTTCACTGCATCTTCCTCTGTCACAGTGGACTTGAGACAGTCATCCACATAGAAATTTGTTTTGACTGTGCTGAGGACGTCGGGTGAGTATTGCAGTGCATTATCCTCAGCAGTTCTTCTCAGTGCATAGTTTGAACAGCTTGGAGAGGATACAGCTCCAAACAAATGCACGCACATCCTGTATTCCTCTGGCTCCGTTGTAGCGTCTTCATTGGGCCACCATAAAAAGCGCAAGAAGTTGACATGCTTGTGTGGGACCCGGACCTGATGGAACATGGCGTTGATGTCAGCCATAACAGCGATGGGCTCTTCTCTAAACCGGAGGAGGACACCAATAAGCGTGTTAGTGAAGTCTGGGCCCTGCAGGAGCTGGCTGTTTAATGATGTACCTTTGTAAGTACAGCCGCAATCGAACACAACACGCAATTTACCTTTGGTTGGGTGATGTACACCATGGTGGGGAATGTACCACACCTTTCCTTGTTTTGGAGTGGGCTCATTTGTGGGAACCTTTTCTGCATATCCTTGCTCCAACATGTTGTTGAGGAAATCAATGTATTGAGCTTTGAATGAAATATCTCTGTTAAATCTCCTCT
The DNA here is from genome assembly GCF_949319135.1 of Squalius cephalus. NCBI lineage: Eukaryota > Metazoa > Chordata > Actinopteri > Cypriniformes > Leuciscidae > Squalius > Squalius cephalus. Next base: position 1,418,122 of record NC_137123.1, read on the forward strand.
TCAGGCTTTGGAGTCTTTGTAATGCAATGCAGCGATTATTTGGCAAAACAGGATCTTCAACTCTGAAAGGTAAGTCAATGCAATAATGTTCATTGTTAAGCACTGTTGTATCCTTCACAATTTTCATGAATTGAATGTCTTCTCTTGACATCTCAAGTTGTTCATCATATGTTCTTTCAGCAAAGCCATGATTGTACTGCTGCATCAACATATTTTCCAAGTGCTCCACAGATATATGATTAGCAGTTACAACAGTGCATCCTGATTTGACACCAGCACCTCCAGAGTCTCCAACACGAAGAGGCCCGTTTATGACCCAGCCAACTCTGGTCCTCACTGCATACGGTCCACCACATTGACTGTTTATTAGTTCCCATGGCTCCAAAACTTTGGGAGAGTCAGTTCCAATGAGCAAGTCCACATCTGCATCTACTTCATGTAGCCTAATGCTACTCAAATACGCCCACTTGGCAACATCATCCTGACATGGCACATTGACTTTGGATACAGGCATTTCTGTATGTGTCAGAACAGATGGCAGCTCAATAAAATCCTCGGTGTCAAAACCAGACACCTCCAGACCAATTATCACAGTGGTATTAATGGTTTTAGTCTGTCCCATTGTCCTTAATAGTATGTTACAGTTTTTACCTGATACTCCCAGCCTTTCAGCCAGACTTGCAGTGCAGAAGGTACCAGAGCTCCCAGGGTCCAAGAAAGCGTAAGTGTGCACAACTTTATTACTTTTCTGACTTTTCACCTGCACAGCCACAATGGAGAAAACAGCAGTATCCTCTTCACCAGCCCCAATATGAGCACACGTCTGCTGCTGCTCGGGTACAATGCTCACAGTTTCTTTGGAGGTTATCCTTGAAGTATCCTCCTTCTCCACATGCAGGACAGATGGGTGTTTCCTGTGACACACTTCACAATCCAGACGACTCCTACAGTCTTTGCTTGTGTGTCCATATTTCAAGCACCCAAAACAAACACCTTTCTCCTTTAGAAAGTGAATCTTGTCCTGTTGTGTCTTTCTTCTAAACTGAAAGCATTTTTCCAGAGTGTGATTGGTGAAATGGCAGAACAGACATTTGAGCTGGTTACTGTGAGCTGTTAAGTTTTCCTTTTCTTTATGTCCGTCCTTTATTGCATTGATGCTGGTGGCAAAGGTACCACTTTTCCTTTTCTGCTTAACTTGAGTGGATAGCTTTGTGTGGCTGGCTGGGGAAACATCATTAATATTTCCAAACAGCGGGTCTGAAACAATTTTGACTTGTTTTTCAATAAAATTTACAAAATCAACAAACACTGCTCTGCTTCCAGTTTGTTCCAGTATGTCACATGCCACATTTCTCCACTTTTCCCTCAGTTTGTATGGGAGTTTCATTAGGATTGTCCTGAGGTTAGCTGGCATATCCAACTCCATGTACTTTATATGATGTACTATATTGGAGCAACCTCGAAGGAACAAAGCAAATGACTGCAGAGCGTTAACATCCTCAGGTTTTATTGAGGGCCAGTTGTTGATTTTGTCCATATAAGCAGAAGAGATTTTGTGTTCACTGCCAAAATGTTCAATCAAAAGTGTTTTTGCTCTTTGGTAACCCGATTCAGAGGGCAGATGCTGACAACTTCTTACAATGTTTCTTGGTTGCCCCCTAGTGTACTGTTCTAGGAAGTACAAACAATCACTGAAATTTTGAGTTTTATCCTCAACACAATTTTCAAAGGCTCTGAGAAAAGATTTGAAATACAGGGGATCACCATCAAATACAGGTATATTTCTCATAGGCAGAGCAGAGGCTGTGTTTTGTTGGACCAACAGGGCAGTAATTTCATTTTGACGCTGCATGATGTTCAAAATGTCCAGAGAGTTGGTGGATTGATTATTATCATGAGCATTTTGCAAAACCAGTGGTCGTATACTTTGTCTTTGAGAAACAGGAATGACATTAGGTATGGGTGGTTGTATTACAACATGTTTGGGTTTAACACCAACAGAGACAGAATTTAATAAGCGACTGGAGGAAGGTTCAGAGTTTTCATTGGTGGGCACAAAACGTTCAGCATTTGGATTTAGTTCATATTTTCCTGGAATTTCTGACCTTTCCAAGTAAGAGTTCATGCCATCTGATGTTGTAGATGCACATTTTGACACTTTAGAGCCACACTTTGAATTTATTTCCAGAACCTTCAATTTTGCATTTGTCACCTTTAATTCTGCCTCCAGAGCAAGTTGTTCCTTTTCTCTCCTTAAACGTTCCCGTTTCTTCCGTAATTCCTCTTGGTCCTTTTCCTGTTTCCTTCTTAATTCCTCTTGTTCAAGTCTTACTTGTTCCTCCTGCGCCTCCAAAATGTGCTTTTGTTTTAGAGCAGCCATGCGCTCCTGTAATGCTGCTTTATCTGCTTGCGCTAATATTTTTGCAGATGCACTAGATGAAGTTCTTGACAGTTTAGAGCCAGCTTTTGAGCGCGCTGCAGAACCTTTATTGGATACACTGTCCTCAGGCCTAATATCAGTTTGATTATCAGGTGGTTTGATTGGAAGTTCATATAAATGGCCTGCATTTGATAACCACCCTTTGACATCATCAATAAAGTTTGAAAACAGATTTTCCTTTTGTTCAAAATATTTATCTTGTTTTTCCTTTTCATCCTGAGGTATGTTCAGTGACACAAATGACAAATGATGTTGTTTTGCCTCATTAACACATGTTATCATTTGATCCAAAAGAGACTTGACTGCATCAATATTGTCTGCAGAATGCATCAATTTATCCATTTGATTCATGCACAATTTGGCTTGTCTGCATTTCGTCGATCTCTTTTCCTGACACGTTTGCATGAAAAACATCATTCCTTTAGCAGTAAAACTTGTGCGCCTCCTTATCGAAAGCGCCGTGTCACTTGTGGCTTTGGATGCAACGTCAGACATTTTTACTTTCTATTGATGTTGGCCAGGTGCACACACAGTTATTTGCAAAGGTTGAATAAAGCACGTACCTTGCGGAACTTTGTTTGCAGCGGTGGTTGCCTTTGCGCACGGAGTTGAATGCGCGCAGTGATTGTTGTTGCGCGCGGCCGTGCGCGTCACCTGTGAAGGCTTTGGGCCAGCTTTTGCGAATCCAATTGCAACAAACATCAATCCTCTACTCCGTAAATGCAGCTCCAGCGCTCCAGTAGCGTCACCGTTATCCAGTACGGTGTCCAGGGAAGCTTTACACTATCGGATGGATCGGATTACTTGATGTTTGCGCTGTATCCAGCCCGCGCCTCCGCCACTCCTAGGCCCAGCGTTGTCTCGAGCATCCAGGTGAGTAATCCACTTTCAAAAGGGTAATCCAGCAAACAACGAGTCCAATTTCCAGGTAAACCAACGATATACATCCAGGGGCGGGTTTTTTACTTAATGTAGTGGCTATTTGTCCATAAACTTAAACAAAACTAATAATGCCAAACTTCTCAAATGGCCACTGAGGCTACGTCATGGGTTAGGCTTTACGCATGGTTAGAGGTACCAAAATAAACTAATGTCCATAGCAAAAGATGAGTTCGAGGAGGTTTATTCACACATATAAGCAAGCTCACAGACATTTCCTGCTGCCTCTCTCACGCTGTGGTAAAAAACCATATGCCCTCGCAGCCCTCCTGGTTCCTCCCACCTTGACCTATTTATGCAAATTAACATAGCACCACGTGACCAATAAACGACAATGTAAATAAACAAGAAAATAAGCATAAATGCAAAATAAAGCAAGTTAACTTTTAGCAAGAAAAGAAAAGAAATAAATTAGACTATAACTTAAGCCTAAAATAAACAAAGTGCAAAATAGCTCCAACAATTAAGTTCAACCAATATGTTTCTCAGTTGACTTAACTAAAAATTATAAATGCTTATTAATTGATACAGTAAGTTGGCTCAATTTACTGCAAGTTATTTTAACAAATACATACAAGTTGAGTAAACTTAAATCCTAATGTTGGCTAAACTTAACTGAGTCAGTGCAACAAGATGACTTGACTAAGTCAAGTTGTGTCAACAAATCATTTTTTACAGTGTATGTACTCCCCTTTATACCCCTCTACTACTATATTTAAGGCAATGGCTACAAAATAAAAGACCTATAGAGATAATAAATCTATAATCTATGAAAATATGTATTCAAAAGTTCTATTCACATACATATATTACACATACACAGCAATATTTATACACTACAAGTTATTCCATATAAGCTCAAGTTATTGTTAACACTAGGCTATGTTTTATTATAGGCCTACCTCTGGAATATAATTTCTTTACACATCTTTTTAAAATGTAATATGTTTGCACATTGCTTTAACTCATTGTTTAGTTTATTCCACAAATTGACACCACTAACAGAACCTTTTCAGTTCAAAAACTGAGTCTTAAAATTTGACATATCCACCTTGACTCAATGACTTGAATGAGTTAATCATTAAATAATTAAACGAAAATTATATTTATTTCCTCAATGTTTATTGTAGAATTCTTTACATTTATAAAATATGTCAAATTATTAATAAATCGTTAAAATAAAATGATCCCTATTTTCAGGATGCTCACCCATGGCACCTATAATGCATGAATTAAGTAAACTCAATTTGCTTTAATTATGCTTTAAGGTTGTGCCATATAGCAGTAAATTGCAATTGTCTTCTAGTGAATCGTGAAACCGCTGCCAGTAGGCTACTGAAATATAGGCCCTTTAACACAAACATTTTAACAGGCCTGGGACACCGCAGAGCAAATCGTTCTCAAGATTTTTCAATAGGCCTACAAGTAAAGAAAACAGAGGTGGACTATAACAATCAGAAGTAAAACATGTCAAAATTACAGTTTCTCCTTCAGCTCCTCTAACCCATCACGGCAGTTTTATTGTATTATTATTAATTGTATGCCAAGATGAATAATTACACACATACATTTATATATATATATTAATAATAAATATAAAAATATATAAACTTTGCTGCCAGACTTAAATTATTACTCGCGTGCCAGCCCGCGAAAGAACTTGGCAGCGGGTATAAAAGCTGACGTCTGTGCGCGTACCCACATCCCAACTGCCGACTCCCTGCTGAGAGGACTGATTACACGGACTTTGAGTTTTCTGAGGTAAGTACTTTAATTATTGAATTTGTTTAAATTACTTTACAAATTATAAATACAAATATCAATGACATTTTAAAAATGAATAAAGTCAATTCTACAATCGAATTAAATTATTACTAACAAGGCCAAAAAAACTGTTACCATTAAATACCGTTAAATCTGTGACGTGACGTCACTTGCGCTAAAGGAGCTAATCAGAATGAAAGAAACTTAGTGTCTGTCATGTTAACGTTTGGCCCTACTTAATATTGATAACAACCATAATATATATATATATATATATATATAAAAAAAAGTCAAATCCTCACAGATGCGAAAGGAAACTGAATTTGTCACATACTCCTGAAGCGCGCCCACTTGCGCGTGGATGAGCGCTCGCCTCAAACACCCACGGAAATGGCCGAACACTCACGGAAAAATACGAGATATTCTCCATTTATTTTAACCGGTGGATATCACAGCGGGTCTCGGCGCGTGTGTGCCCATGTTATCATTATATCCTCCTGAGACCCAGCAATGGAGGTTTCCTTTGTAGAGGAAATGTTTTTTGATTTTCAGAGAGACCAAATGTTTGGAGTTAAGAAAAAAAAAATGTTATGGTTTTGTTTACATTTTCACATTTACGGATTCCTGGTCACTACAGGAGATACAATTAAATGCGTTTCTACTCCAAATAATATATATGTATATATGACATTTACAAAACTTTTTTTTTGTTATGGGTCTCAGGAGGATATTGGATTAGGTCTTAAACTGACAGCAGCCTTTCAGACCTGCTGCTGTTGGTCATTAACGTTAATCAAACAACCAAAGACAAATAAAAAAAATCACTTAGCCTACTGCTCTTGACTAAATAACTTTTATAGCTTTTTGTAAACGAGCATTGATCTATATTTAATTTATACAGCAAAGAGTATGCAGTTAAATTTATTTTACATTTGATTATTCAATTTCTTTACCAGAACACTACCTAATACTTACTGTGACCAGTTCAAAACAATTAAAAAAAGGAGGAAAAAGTCATTTCAGGGCTAGGCCATGCCAAAATAAAAGAAAACACTACAGAAACTAAATATCATACCGGACCAAATAAAGCAAAAGAAAATACAAGACCTTCTCCTTAACTAACTTTTAATATATCAAAAATAAATGACTCAGGCAGTTTGTCCTTAGGTTAAATCTGACCACTAAAAGTAAGAAAAATGAGGGAGAGAGAAAAAAAAACATTATCAATGACTCAAACTTCACAGAATTCAAAATCAAAAGCTATGAAAACACAATTTCAACAGCTTCCGCGCTTCCTTTCCTCTGTTTCCTCCTCCACTGATGGCACGTCCAGGGCAGAATAACCTGTGAGAGACGGGGGAAAATGGGCCTCGCAACTCACCGGCTTACGCAGTCACAACAAAAGGGTTAAATATATCTCTGTATATCTGGGTGTCTGGATTGTCCACAAAACATTCCTAAAAAACAGAGCAATCAAAGAAAAAAAAAAGAAATCAAAATCTACTTTTCTGACCTGCCCTGCTTCTAGAGGTCTCTGTGTTTGCTGTTAATCTCACCTGTTGCTTCAGCCCTAGCTGGCTCTCCCACAGCAGTCCTCCTCCTCCTCTCCTACATCTCTCTCTACACTCTCTACATCTCTTCCTGACCCTCTCTTGCTGCTTCAGCTGCCACAGCAGCGCTGACTGAAGCCTGGAAATATTCTAAATAAATTAAAGGTCATGTTGCAGGTTAGAGTACCCAGTGAGCCAATGTATAGAAAAATATTGTAGGAACTAGATTTAAATATAAACATATACTTATAAAAACGCTATTTAGGCTTCTGGAGTCATTTTTGTGAGTACAATTTTACCTCCGCATTTGAAAACCGCCGAACCTGAAGTGACGTAACATGAGGGAGAGCGGTCAAAGTAAACAATAGGAAAGCAATGGATCGCAATGACAGCTCGGAAAGCTGGGGGAATTGTAGCCTAAATGTTTACTCGTATGATATATATAATTCATATATATGATGATATCAAGATATGAAGCCAAGTGAGCAGGACAGGCCAGGGTTAGACAGAACAACGGTGAGTTGTGGTGTGAGGAGAACAGGGCGAGAGAACAGTGTTAGCTTATAGATGTATTCACATTAGGAAAAAAAACCTGCAACATGGGCTTTAATTGAACAGCTTATATACTAAACAATGTTATTTAGTTCAACGTGATGAAATGTTAGAATACGATCTACATGTTATTTTAATGTTGATCTAGCTTACTGCTATTCTCATACAGCCAACAAACTAACTTACAACATTCAACACACTCAAATGCAGTTTAGTGTGATAGTGTAATGGCTGGTTTCCACTGAGCAGTACCGTCCAGTACAGTACGCTACGGGTCGGTTTAACCATGATCTCGATAGCGTTTCCACTGACAACAGTACCATTACTTGATAGGCGTGGTGTTTCGATCTACGTCATTTTCGCGCGAAGAAGAACATAGTAAACTACAATGGATGACATACAGCAGATCTTGGTCTTGCTTCTTCTCGACATGTTTGTCACAAGAAGACAAGCGCCGATGTTAGCCTTTTCTCAATGCCAAGCAGGTCTACGCAAAGTTTGGACTTGCCATTCCCACTCAGGAGACTACTCTGACGGTAAGTTTAGGTTTTGGGAGAAATGACAGCGCGCTGTGAAGGGTAAGATGATGTGCTTGACGAACGCGGCTAGTTTTTAATAGTTGAATATTCAACGGATTGTGGGGAAAAAATGTGTTGGTTTCAAATCTGTAAAATTAAATCGTTAAAATAGACGTCATGAGTGTCACATAACGTGAAGTAACATGCCATTTTATTTTGTTTGAAATTTAACTTGTCCAGTGGGACGAGTCATATTCTCTTACACTTGTCCTACAAAAAAATCCACTTGTCCCGGACAAGCCTTAATGTCGAGCCCTGATATATAGATATAGATATAGGGGATAGATTTCCCCTTTCTTTAAAATGAATGCTTAATTTATAGTTCATTGTAATTAAAGAAAACACAATAACAATAAAGATAGTGAAGAAGTTGATAAAGGACAAATTCACTTATATTTAACATTAATGAAGCGAACTTTAAATTCAATATTAGTTGTAGCGAAGTATCACTACAATTGAAAGTTAGCTGGTTGAGGCGGCCAAATATGAATCAGATTCCGATCAGAGAATCAGGAGTGGAGAAGAGATTCTTGATAAGGCGTTTATTTATCTTGTATGCATCTGTGCTTGTATATGGTCTACAGAAAGAAATAAAGAAAAATAATTTACAATAATATTCGTTGAATATACATGTTTCCTTACATTAATTCCACTCAGAAAATAAACAAACATAAAATATATTCCAGTTAAATGTCAATATTAATCACAAGGAAGTAAACAAAATACGGTAGTACACAACTGTAAACAACTCGCGCTGTGTCGGAGAAAAACACTAACGTGTCTGGTGATGACTCATCAGATTAGTTCGGCAGATTACGGCCGAAATAAATGGTCAAATACAAGCCATATAAGCATAAGAAATTACTAATCACATGCACGTCACATACTAATAAGTTATGGATATATATGTGCACTTACAGTTATTGCATGAACGCATTTACACAGAACGAAACCACCAGCATAAACAATGATTCACCGTCATCTTTTACCGGGGTGCGTCGCTAATATAGGAACGTGTAGGAAACAATAAACAAAACATTAGTTCCTAGGACAGGCTTTCTTACACAGCCGCCCCAATTATCTGTCAAGATAATTAAACACTCTAGGAAAGTCTGTCTGCAGTGTCTGTGTCATAATCCTCAAGATGAGGAAGTGGTATTAGTCGGACAACTGGACGGGTGTAGGTTTTCTCTTTAACCTTGACTTTGGCGATACGGATTTTACCATCAGACCCAGCCAGGGTCTCCATCACAGTGCCGACGGGCCAGAGCGCCCGTGGAAGTTGGGGATCGACAATAAGCACTACTTGACCCACTGTCAGTTCTTTGCCATCCGTCCTCCACTTGTGACGACCTTGTAAGCCTGGGAGGTAATGGCGAATGAAGGCAGTCCAGAAACAGTCAGCCAGCACCTGACTGTGTCGCCATCTCCGTCTTCCTAGCAAGTTGTTAGAGTCGTACAGGACCTGAGGTAGAGAGGCATCACGGCGACCCATAAGAAGCAAGTTCGGAGTCACTGGATCCAAGTCTGCGACATCTGAGGATACATAGCCGAGCGGCTTGGCATTTAAGATGCTTTCAACTTCCACTAGAAGGGTTTGTAGTACTGGTTCTGGGACTGACTGCTCTCGCAGGATTACCCGCAGCGCTGTCTTGACTGATTTTACCTCACGCTCCCAGGTTCCCCCGAAGTGAGGTGCACTTGGTGGATTATGACGGAACCGGATTTTCTGCCCAGCCAGCAGCTCCTGGAGCTTTGGAGACATGGCAGTGAAGGTCTCTTGTAGTTCTCGATTACCTCCAACGAAATTAGTGCCATTATCGCAAAGCAGTTCCATAGGCTTGCCTCTTCGTGCTATGAATCGACGTAGAGAGAGCAGGAATGCGTCAGTGTCCAAATGCTCTAATAGATCCAGATGCACACACCGTGTCGTCATACATTTGTAGATAATCCCCCATCTTTTCTCTTGGCGGCGTCCAACTTTGACTGCAAATGGGCCGAAGCAGTCTACACCTGTAGAATGGAAAGGTGGCTTATACAGGTTCAGCCTGCAGGGCGGTAGATCAGCCAATCGTGGGGTTTGAGGTTTAGCACGCCACCGCTGACAGTCTTGACAGTTGCGTTGCTGTTTACGAATTGCTTCTCGGCCTCGAAGTACCCAGTACTGACGACGCATTTCAGCTAGGACCCTTTCCGAGCCGGGGTGAAGAAGTCGCTGATCGGTCTCCTTAATTAGCAGCTTGGTGATGGGATGGCCAGGGTCTAACACGATTGGATGTATAGTATCCAGGTCGAGGTCACCCGCACGACGTAGCCTTCCACCCACTCTAATGAGACCAGTGTGCCCATCATATTCGGGGGCAAGAGAGCTCAAACGACTGTCAGCTGGAACTGACTGTCCAGCCTTTAAAGCCCTAACTTCGATTGGGAATGAATCACTTTGGGCCTGTGCCAGGAGGAGCCTCTCTGCTTCAATATAATCAGAAGCCCCGACAAGAGTGTCATTATCTGTGCCGGCCGCCCCATGCAGGGATCTAACAGTAGCCTGGACAAGCTCTTGCCATGTGTGGAACTGGCTTGGGTCAGGAAGGGAACTATTAGGCACAGAAACAGTGCCAATAAAGGCAGCCTTCTTCAACTCGCTGGAATCTGGCTCTTTTCCAATTTTAGGTGTGGATGGCCACTGATCAACTGACTGGTTCAGGAAGGATGGTCCTGAGCTCCACTTATGAGGACCTGCCAACTCAGTTAGTGTAAGACCTCGTGTGATGTGGTCAGCAGGGTTGTTAACCGACTCAACATACCTCCATTCAGCCATATCGGTGAGGGTCTGTATTTCTGCTACACGTGTTCCGACAAACACCTTGTAGCGGCAAGACTCCGATGTCAGCCAGTATAACACAGTGGTGGAGTCGGACCAGAAAGTAACCTTGTGAATAGGAATGGTCAACTCTGTTTGGATCACCTTGGCCAACTGGGCACCAGTCAGCGCTGCACTCAGCTCCAAACGAGGCATGGACAGACATTTCCTCGGTGCTACTCTAGACCTGGCCAAGACAAAAGTTACAGTGACTTGTCCTTGACTGTCTGTGGTACGCAAGTATGCAACCGAGCCATAAGCTCTTTCCGATGCGTCACTGAAGACATGAAGTTCTCGGATGACAGAACTGTTGTCATTGAAGGCAGAGGTGTATGCACGAGGGAACTGCAACTGAAGGAGAGTCGGTAGTTCTCCTACCCAGGCAAGCCACTGTTCTCTCAAATGCAGAGGTTCAATGGGGTCGTCCCAACCGAGGTTATTCTTCCAAAGGTCTTGGACGAGAACCTTGGCCCTGGTGGTGAATGGGATGATGAACCCCAAAGGGTCGTATTGACTTGCCAATGTCCTATACATATTCCTCATGGTAGGAGCAGCGGTCTCCGTAGAGCGCAAATTATACCCCAGGGTGTCATTGATACAGTTCCACCGTAGCCCAAGAGTGGGTTCTTGGAGGTCAGTGCTGTTTTGTGCCAACCAGCGCTCACTATTAGCTGACTTGGCATCTGTGGGAAGGTGTTGGATCACAGATGGTACATTACTTGCCCATTGCCTTATCTCAAAGCCTCCATCTGCGAGCAGCTGGCGCAGTCCATCCACAATTTCTTTTGCTTCAATTGCAGTTGGCGTGCTGTGAAGGCAGTTGTCAACGTAAAAGGAATGTTCTACTATGTTGACTAGGTCAGCCATGTCATCTTTGTGTCCTTGGGCATGATTTTGGAGGGCATAAATAGCACAACATGGGCTGCAGGTAGTGCCAAACGGAAGTACCTGCCATTCGTATATATCAGGTTCCACGTCCCGACGCATGTCCCTCCAAAGGAACCGCAGCACTGACCTGTCCCCAGGCAGCAAGCGCACCTGATGGAACATACCTTTGATGTCCCCACTGATGGCAACCGTGTGTTGGCGGAATCTCAGGAGGACACCCAGTAAGGAAGGTCCCAAAGTCGGCCCGGGCAGCAGCTGATCGTTCAAGGATTGTCCCTGATGTTTAAAAGAACAGTTAAAGACTATCCTGTCTTTACTGTTGTGATGCACCATATGGTGCGGGATGTACCAAGACTCTGCACCTTTGTTGGCTTCTTCTGGAGTGATCTTAGCCACATAACCAGCCGCCTCCAGCTTCTGGATCTCATTGCAGTAAGCTTTAGCCCTCTCCGGATCCCGTACCAGCCTGCGCTCAGTGCTACGCAAACTGGGAAGCACAGTCTCTGTTTCTACATGGAGTAGACTCATTGACGTTCGTCTCAGTAATGGTGTAGCGTAACGTTGAACACCATCCACGTTGACCCGGATTGTGGCATTTTGCAGCAGGGTGTAAGCCTCTCGATCCTGTTTGGACCTGGTGATCATTTTCTCGTTATAAGGGAGAGTATCAACCTGCCAAAGCCTTTCCACATGGTGGATGAGATCATCACGGGTTGGAACTGTCATGATGTGAAGACACTGCTGATTCCCTCGTGATGGTTGCATGGGACTCATTGGGCCCTGGAGAGACCATCCGAGTTGTGTGCAAACAGCAATGGGTCCCCCAATCGGGCCTTTGTGTATGGGCTGGATTGGTGTCAGGAGGTGGGGATTATCTGACCCTATAAGGAGCAATGGCCTTACCCTGTCCACAGGAGGCAGCGGCAGATCCTTCAGGTGTCGATAGGCATTCTGCAGAGCAGACACTGGGTAGGTGTGCTCCGCTAGACACAGACCAGTCGCAGTGAATGCATTACGTATAGTGAACTTTGTCATGGGCTTGGATACTGAAGAAATCTCAAAGGATATCGATGACCCGTCAAGTTCAGTGTGAGACTGCTGAATCGTCTGTAGGGGAAGCAATTCCGGAGTGCCGGTTAACTTGAGCTGCTGTAGCACTGGCTGGAGCACTATTGTTCTCTCTGATCCGTCGTCGAGGACTGCATGGGTTTCCATAGTGTGTCGACCATTGTGTAGAAGGACTTTGACCACTTTCAACATGACCTTTGGAGAACGGTTAGGTCTGTCAAGGTAGATCCTGGTAGGTGGCAGAGTTACCATGAGTACAGCCCTGGAGGTCTCATTAATTGAGTCATGTAGAATTGTGAGATGTAACTCTTTACAGACCTTACAAGGACGCTTGAGGTTACAGGCCTCTACTGCATGTGAACGACCACATCTCCAGCAGCGTTTTCCATCCTTAATCCAAGTGACAATTTGAGAAGTTGTTAACTTCTTGAATTGGTCACAATAGTTGAGGTAATGGTCCCTGTTGTCACAATGGGAACAATATGGCTTTGGTTTTGAACTGGGTTTCGCGTCAGCAGATTGAGGGGGCCTTATTCCACTCTCATTGGCCAGAAGAACTGGTGTAGGTCGCTCTCTGGGACGAGTGAATGTCGTAACCTTAACATAGGACTTGGGCGAGTCACTCTGGAACAAAGTTGCAGCTCGGCTGGAGATGCGTTTCGCTTGAGACTTAATCTCTAGCCAGGTGGCCAAATCTGGAAGTGTATAGGTCTTGTCAGTACCCATCTGGAGAATACCCCTGCTTAGGCAGTATTCAACAAACCCATCACGATAAGCAGCTGGTAATTTACTTAGCAGACGATCCACGTGAGAACCACACATGAGCTCATAACCGTTCTGGCCCTCAAGAGTCCTCAGCATGCCCACCAATGATTGAACGGATAATGCAAAAGAGTCAAAAGCGTTAGCATCACCCATTCTCAGTGGTGGAGTACTCATGATAGCACCTAACTCGGACTGGACGAGCTGTCTTGGCTGGCCATACTTATTTTGGAGAGCCTGCAGTGCAGCTGAATAAGGATGTGGATGGTACATATAGGCTTTAGCCAGCTGCTGAGCACTAGGAAGTTTCAAATGGCTAAGCAAGACATGATACTTGTACTGCTCACTGAGATGGCTGTGATTGCTCAACAAGTTGTCCAGTGCTAGCTTTAATAAGGCGAAGTCACTCTCATTACCACTTTCGAACACCGGCAACTTGGGTTGTGGGATGCCATAGGCTGATGCAAACAGTAGCTCTGTACCAGGGTATGCTGAATGACCATCATGCTGAAAGGGCAGGAATGAAGGTGGTTGAGCACGGCTAGGGCCAGGAGGTGGCACGGATGAAACCTGATAACTGGTGACTGGAGGCTGCAGCAGACGTGCGCGCGTTGTCACAGGAGGGATGGCTGTCTGCAGCACTGCATATGGCATTGTAGATGGGGGCAGTGTTGCTGTTGTAGGTTGATGTGACACTGCCGGCGTGCTTGTAGTCAAGGGGTGTGCAGCAGTGGACATGACTGTGGCTCTTGAGTGTGGTTGGGGTATCATATTCGATGTCGACAACACAGTACGAGCTGGTGCAGTTATAGGGGTAGTCTGAGATACATTGGAGACGGGTGAGGAGACAGCTTGTGGTAACATGTTGAGCACTGCATGTGGTGCACTCCCGGATTCGGGTGGTTTAACTGATGGCTGAGCCACCCACGAGTCATCAGGAATAATCTGTTCTGCTGAACGAATTTGTATGGTTGAAGTCACAGCTGGTGACTGAGCAGAGGGCTGCTGGGAAGAGGGTGATTGATGAGATGGACTTAAGGCTGGACTAATATGTACAAACTGAAGTGGAGGTGAAAGGCTGTCTGGTGAGCCTGGAGGCACAGGAGTTGTTTGACCAGAGTCTTTAATAAGCATGGAGGATACGAGCTTCGCCACCTCAAACTCGGTCTCTGCTTGTTGCAGCTTACGCTGTCTTTCTAGATGCTTGGATAAGGCCTCCTTAGCTGTGAGAGCTTCCTCTTGAACACGCTGGGCCTGTTTAGCTTGTGCCTGTAGCCGCTGATATTCCACATCGGCCAATGAGTCCTCCACCACCTGCTGGCGGAGACTTTCTAACTGCCTCTGTTTAATCTTCTCCTCCAACATAGCAGTCTGGACACTAGAGAGTTCTGGTGGAAGATAAACGCCAGTGGAGGTAATAGAACGCCTACTTGACCTGGAATGAGAGCTCACGCCACTACGAGACGTTTTCCTCGAGCTGCTTCTTGGTTGACTGGGACAGTGGGAAGAAGCTTTAGGAGGAGGGTCCTCAGTGGGTCGATAGCCAACCTCATAATCGTCCAGGTGAGAAGGCAGATTAGTCCTGCGGCGAGGTCTGTCCATTGTCTCTAATGTGTCACTTTCTGCTGAATCCATACTGGTTTGATCTTGCACTCAATCCGGCTCGAAGGACCATATTAATGTAGCGAAGTATCACTACAATTGAAAGTTAGCTGGTTGAGGCGGCCAAATATGAATCAGATTCCGATCAGAGAATCAGGAGTGGAGAAGAGATTCTTGATAAGGCGTTTATTTATCTTGTATGCATCTGTGCTTGTATATGGTCTACAGAAAGAAATAAAGAAAAATAATTTACAATAATATTCGTTGAATATACATGTTTCCTTACATTAATTCCACTCAGAAAATAAACAAACATAAAATATATTCCAGTTAAATGTCAATATTAATCACAAGGAAGTAAACAAAATACGGTAGTACACAACTGTAAACAACTCGCGCTGTGTCGGAGAAAAACACTAACGTGTCTGGTGATGACTCATCAGATTAGTTCGGCAGATTACGGCCGAAATAAATGGTCAAATACAAGCCATATAAGCATAAGAAATTACTAATCACATGCACGTCACATACTAATAAGTTATGGATATATATGTGCACTTACAGTTATTGCATGAACGCATTTACACAGAACGAAACCACCAGCATAAACAATGATTCACCGTCATCTTTTACCGGGGTGCGTCGCTAATATAGGAACGTGTAGGAAACAATAAACAAAACATTAGTTCCTAGGACAGGCTTTCTTACATTAGTCCTAGAGTGGAACAAATTCATACATTTAAAATACAATCACTCGATGCCACTGAACGGCTACTATCGTGCAAAAACTGCAACCAATCCATTATTCAGGATTAAAATTCGAACAGATTAGTTTAGTATCACAATTATTAAACCGTTAAGAATTAAAATTAACTCACCTTATTTAGGCAGGAATCAAAAGAGATCCGGCGCTTCCAGTCAGCACATGCTGTCTATCACAAAAAAACAACACATTTTTTTTTTTTTAATTAATAGTAATAAAACGCACTTCAAGATTCAAAATGAATCCTAGAATATAGCAATCACCTTATATGCAGAGAGGAAAGATAGCATCCCAGTATTGTTGATGATGCTATCATTTGATTTACTTTACAGATTTATTCAGAAGTTTATCTCCACGTAACATGTCCAGTTACTGGAGTAAACGAAGAAAAATTCAAAGAGGAGTTGAGCAAGACTTACAAAATCTGAAATCGGCATCTATAGAAACAGATGAAAAACCTGAGAGACTTGACTGTTGTATCATAAGCAATTTTGAGCAAGTGGCTCTTCCAACAATAGAGTGGATGATTACACACTAAGCAGCAGTGAGGGAAGAGCTAGTGAGAGCTTTGCTGAGAACACAGAGGAGAGCAATGATGAAAGCATAGATGAGGAGGAGGAGGATGATATCAGAGCATTGCTTTCTGATTGGGCAGTCAGAAAACAAATTCCACATTCATCATTGACTGAACTACTCAGGATTCTGTGTACCAAACTACCTGAATTAGGCCTTCCTAAAGATTCACGGACTGGTGGAAATCAAAGCAGTCTCTGGGGGGACTTATTTTCATGCTGGAATTGAACATGGCCTGTTGTCTCAACTCACGACATTAAATCATCAAGTGTGGTCCGAGTCCGTGTCCCTGCAGGTCAATATAGATGGCCTTCCTCTATACAAGAGCTCAAACTCTCAATTCTGGCCTATTTTAGGCCTAGTAGAAAATTACAAAGACAGGGTCCAGACAAACAAGTTATCATTTGTCATTGGGATGTTTTTTGGGGGAAAGAAACCAGCCAGTCTTGATTACTTACAAGACTTTGTTGAGGAAATGAGGAAGGTTTCTTTTTTGAAGACAGCAATATTAAAGTCCAGATCTCTGCCATTGTTTGCGACGCACCAGCAAGGGCCTTCATCAGAAATTCTAAAGGTCACGATGGTCACTATGGATGTGACAAATGCAGTCAAAAGGGAGTTTACTATAATAACCGTATGACCTTCCCAGAAACAACAGCCTGTCTGAGGTCCAACCATGACCATTTTGAGTCTTTTTCTGAGGACTCACACTACAGTGGGAAAACACCTTTAGAGCCACTGTCCATTGGTTTGGTCACATCGTTTCCTCTCGACTACATGCACCTTGTATGTTTGGGGGTTACACGCAAAATAATATCTCTATGGCAGAAAGGGCCACTGAAGACTCGTTTAGGCCCAACGTTTGTCAGAAGCGTTTCTGCACAACTGACAGAGCTACGGCCTCATGCTCCATCAGAAATGAACAGAAAACCAAGATCACTATTCGAGTCAGACCGCTGGAAGGCTACAGAATTCTCTTGTACACTGCACCTGTCTGTTTAAAAGGAAACATTCCTAAGGCAATGTATGAAAACTTCATGCTGCTTGCAGTGGCTATGACCATCTTTCTCAGTCCATCCTTGTGTGCAGACTATGCTGGAAACCTCCTGGTTTTGTTTGTGAACCACTGCAGCTGCTTGTATGGGAAAGAAACCATCACTTACAACATGCATTGCTTAACTCATTTGATTCACGACGTACATGCATTTGGTGTACTTGACAACATTTCTTGCTTTCCCTTTGAGAATTTCCTTGGCCAAATTAAAAGAATGATAAGAAAACCAAACAAGCCTTTAGAACAAGTCGTAAGAAGACTGTCAGAAAGAGAGGCTATGCGAACAATGCAGTCAGATCCAGAGAAAACTCAGCAAAAACCACATGACAAAGGCCCAGTCCCAAATGGTCTAAATGTGAAAGCACAATATGCAAAAATGCAGTTCAGTCACTTCTCTGTGCAGACGTGCACTGGGAATAACTGTGTCCAGCTGACAAACAAGGATGTTGTCGTAGTGCAAAACCTGGTGGTCGAGGAACATGGAGAAACTTTCATTGTGTACACCACATTCAGGAACAAGACCGATCTTTTTGTCTATCCCCTGCCATCATCACAGCTAGACATTTTCCTTCTCTCTGGACTGAAGGATGAACTCCTTTTCACCCAAGCCACAAATGTGCTACGCAAGTTTGTGCTTCTTCCATGCAAAGAGGACTTTGCTGGTCTGCCATTACTCCATTTGTAGGATGTGGCACCTGTAAAAAAAAATAAAAGCTCTGTAAAAAGTTTAACTTCTACAAATAAAGTATAACTCCTACAATTATCTGTAAAAAGGTTTGTATTTTTTAAGATAGAGCTGAGCGATAAAATGATAACAATATGTATCGCGATAGACACGTAATAAATATCAATAAAAAATGCGTTCGATAAAACGTTAATTTTTTTTTTCTTCGTCGGAAGAAACCAGAGGTTGCGAAGCAAGTTTTGGTTGCATGAACAAAGGCACTCACTCTCTGGTAACCTAGCAACGTAGGGAGTGACACGCTACCAGCCAATCATGTAACAGTTTGGTTGCGCATATCGTTGTATCGTTTCTGAAGAACGGTTTTGGGGGGTATGGTTCAATGTTGAATTTCAATGTTCAGAAATGATACAGAGGTGGTATGATGTGTTGTGTCAGATCATGGCTGAGACGTCAAATTTCAGGAATTCCACTCGGCACAACATATGCTCATTATCAGCTGTCAATCAAGCTGTCAATCAAGCTGTCAATCAAAGTTAACCATGCCCTTATTTGTCATACATTTTATATCTAAATGATGTCCTAAGTACCGTTACAGGGGTAATCACACGTGCTGTTGCCGCGTCATGATATGTGCGCCTTATATTTTCCTGCTTTTTTGTCAATATGAAGTATTTTTTCTCCACATAATGGACTTCAACTAATTTGCTATTGCTATTGTTTCCTCAAAAAACGTCATTTCTTTTCAACTGAAGAAAGAAAGACATGGATATCTTGGCATTGGGGTGAATAAATGATTAGGAAATTTTCATTTTGAGGTGACCTAATCGTTTTAGTTTAAAATAAAAATGTTTAAATGTAATATATTTTTCTCCTGGTCCTTATTTTAAATAGGTCATAAAAAATATCAATATTGACCGATATGAAACACTTATATCGTGATACAGTTTTCAGCCATATCGCCCAGCCCTATTATAATATATGTTGAAATTGAGTTGGTGAAATATTTTGTGAAATTGATTGACCCATTGCACTTTTTTTAATCACAGTTCAATGTATGCTGTAGTCAATTTTCCTAATGAAGAGGACAGTTTAGCTGTCATCCCAGAAAACTGGTGCACCAAGGAGGGATGTTATTGGCCTCCATACAAGAGCCAAGAGAGGTTAAAGAAGGCAGTGATGTTTCATGAAAAGCCAAACACTGACACATGGCAGATACACACATTTGATCTACTAAAAAAGAAAAGTGAGTGTTTTAAATTTATTTCAAATAATAAATGTATACTTTGCAAATGTAAAGCAATTGATAAAAATAAAATACTTTCAGATACATATGAGAAGGCCCATGAATGCCTGATTCGGGCTGAAAAGGGTTCTGGCATTGAAACAAATCAAAGAAAGAGAAAGTAAGATTTATTGTTTGAGATATATGGAACCGCAACACTACAATTTAGCCTCTAATTACTTCATGCTTGCTTTTATTCCCAGACGAAATCCTAAATTTAATGAAATAGATTGTGAGGAGTCTGATGATGCTGACAATAATCAGTTCCCTCAACCACCAAAGCCCCACAAATTTGCCTCAAAAAAGGATTTTTGTAAAGCTAAAAAAAGTATGTGCAAATATTCATTTTAATTCATTTTAATATTACATTTTGTTAATTGTTATTTGCTCAATTTGCAATAGCATCCCCAAGAGCATCCTCCCATCCCTCTTTATCACTCTCTGCTCGGGGTAAGTGCCCCTTGATTTAAGTGGAATAAAGTTCAGCTATCGCAGCATTTTGCTAAATAATTAATTATGTACTATTGTATTTTAAAAAACAGGAGCAGGATGTAAAGCAGCCTACAGCACCAATAAGGCAGCAATACAAGGTTAATAGCATGTATATATCAATACAGTGAAGCACTGCACTGTGGCAGTCCTTTAAATGTTTGCAAGTATTCCTGGAAGTAAAATTATGTGTGAACTCTGATGTATAAGACAAATAAATCTGCTTTACTATAAGTCCTCTTCTTTATCCCAGAGGCTCACTGTTTACCGGCCTGAAGGTACGTCCATCATAATATCTTAAATGTAAAAAGGAAAAAAAAGATTGAATCCAATATTGGGTGATAATATAGCATAACAAGTGATTTCTAAGCTATTTTTTATAGGCCGGTCAATTTTGACCGGGAACATCACAGGTGTTATAGGTTTTTGAACAACACACAAGGGTTAACATTGTTTTTAACCAAGCATTGTGTTTCATGCAGAATCAGAAGCATCAAGACCCTCTTCAGATTTTCTGGCTGCAAATCAAGGTAATTTAAAGTTTTCCATTGTATCACTGCACTTATATTTATTGAATATAACTTAAAACTTTTCATTTGTATGTTTAAATAATATAATGTAATATAATATAATATAATATATATATATATATATATATATATATATATATATAATAGAATGTTATTTTCTTATTTAATCTATGTTGATTCTATGAAAAGTGAACAGCATGAGTAAGTTAGGATCATTATCGGAGGACATTAAGATCGGGGGACATTTGGATTTTGGTCAGGCATGATTTTGACCACTCACTCTAAAAAGAGAGATGTTAAAAACCAGCATGTGTCAGTGGCGGCTCTACATGGGGGCCTAGGGAGGCCCGTGCCCCTATAGACATGTCAATGTCAAGAAATTCATTTATTATGATTTTTTTATATTTTGAGCGCCAAAAGGGGAACTGAAAATGTAACGTGACTCATAGAATGTAATAGTTAGTTTACTGTCATTGTGAGGACAACAAGACACATTAGCTGTTTTCATTATGTTAGGCACAATATTTATAATCAATGTGTACATATTGAGTATTATCCCTATACAATTTGAAGCCTTCAGTAAATTAAAAAAGCTCAGGTTTAGGAGGGGAAGAGACAGGGCAAGACGAGGAGACTGAGAGAAAAAGAAAGGGTGATGAAGATGAGGAGAGAGCAGGTAGTGAAAAATAATCTACTGCACGCTGACATAGTTTTAAAGCTATTTATTATCCTTTTTTAGGCCTTCAAACGTCTTAAAATGCACATATCAGAGAAAAAAAAAAAAGGGAACCCCCTAACAACCTAAAATTTAGGACGTCTTTAATGATAAAGCCCTGTATTAGGCATAAGATCAATGATGAATGTGTAGCCTACATATTGTAAATGAATTTAATAAAGTTAGTAGCTTTCAGTAAATTAAGAAAATGATTCATAAATCAACCTTTCAGTTGTTTACACTGACAGACTACCCATTGACATGGTTTTAAAGCTGTTGTTATCCTTTTTTTTGTGTGGCCTTCAAAACACCTTAAAATGCACATATGTAGATCAGAGAAGAGACCCCGAGCTAGCCTACCTCACATTCAGGACCTCAGTGATTATAAAACCCTGCCATATGCATGTTAATGAAACTTAATAGTGAGCATTAGACCCTAAACTAAAGTCTAACTTTTTTTTTTAAATCATACCCTCATTGGGGGCTGAAAATCCTAATTTGACTAGGGAGGCCAAGGAGGGGCCAGTACGGTGACCGGGAGGGGACATGTGCGGTTCACTTGGTTTGGTCGTGGCCACAACATATATACTCGTGGGAACGTGATAATATCGTGTGGCCACGAGATCATTTTGTTGAGGTAAGGACATCATTATGTCGTGGCCTCCAGATCATATGTTGAGGGAACGATATATTTTTCTTCATATTTTGAGAGAACGACATCTATTTCTCATGGCCACGAGTTTAGGGAACCGTACCGGTCATACTGTACGATAGCCCACAGCAGTCGGAGATAGAGATCACGGATGAAACAACATTTTACTTTGAATTAGGAATGCCAAATAAATATATATTTCGGTCTCTGGCAAAGACATTGGTACGTTAAAAGTGAAAGACACCTGAAGCGCATTTGGTCACCGTACTGGCCCCTCCTCGGCCCCCCTAGTAAAATGAGTCTAGAACCACCGCCACTGGCATGTGTTGATGGTATTGTGACACGTATAGATTTTTAACACACACTTTAACATTTTGTCTGTTAAAATGTAACTCTGGACTGAATAGCACTGGGTGGGCATTCTGTGTTTATGAAAAAATTATAAGTATATTTTATGGTATCCCATAAAAATAAATAAAATAAACATTAAAATACATAAATGTTGTTGTTTTGGTGTTGATTCATTGAATGTTTCATTTGACTTCGTGATTAGAGTCAGCTTTATTTGGGCTCTTGATTCTTTAAAATTAGTTTTTCTCTGTGTGCTTTAACTATTTATTTAGCACATTTGAAACATATTCATATGCTGATTATTGATGTCTGTTTTCGTTTTGTATACATTTTATCTTAATTTGAATCAATGTTTCATCAATCAATTGCCTGCATTTAATAAATAAGCAAATATAGCAGACAATAATCAGGACTTGAGGCGCTGACGATCACCATTGCACCAAAATTAACCGAAACTCTGCGTATAGGCATATAATAATAATAATATATGTAGCCTTAGCCTACCTATTCAATATTCTATAATAAAATAAACTAATCGAAAATCATGACTCATACTGCACAATGTGACCTAATAATAATAATAATATTGCATTATTATTATGTCATATTGATATTTGAACCGCAATGTTATTATAATATAAACATTCACATGAAAATAGCAAAATAAATGAATAGTTGACCCAAAATGTTTAAATTGCTGTTAATTTACTCACCCACAGGCAATCAATGTTGGTGTTTTTCTGTTTTCAGTAGAAGATTCAAGTCAACCGTTGGCGTCCGTTACAAGTAAAAGCTGACACTGAAACACTAAATGAATCTCAATGGAGCAATTATGAAAAAAACCTGCATGGTTCATATACAGCAACCATATATCTTCCTTACTTAAATCGGCCAGAATTACCTTCTGTGTTTCATATAAGGCCCATACATGTCCTATACAAAATCAGACCGATTATGGCCACTTTCATACTAAATAGCACACATACAACTTGTAGGGGATTTTTGCGTTATATATGAATACTGTTAAAAGACTTATATGAGTTTTACATGACAAAAGTATGCAAATGTGTATGGTATTAGTAGAAATATATAAAACTCATATAAAATTCATATAAATCATTTAAAGTTCTTATATTGAATCATATGCTAGTCAAATTAAAGTCATATAGAATTTATACACATTTTGTGTCATTTGTTTATGTGTTTCATACAGATTTCATGTTTTGATGACCAACATCTGATTCACTTATATGCAGTTGGCAAATTTTTAAAGGGATACTCCACTTTAAAATGAAAATTCTGTCATCATATACTCACCCTCATGTTGTTTCAGTCCTTTATGAATTTCTTTCTTCTGCTGAACAGAAAGGAAGATATTTAGAAGAATATCAGTAACCAGACAGTTTCTGATCTCATTGAGTTTTTTTCCTACTATGGAAGTCAATGAGACCAGAAACTGTCTGGTTACTGATATTCTTCTAAATATCTTCCTTTCTGTTCAGCAGAAGAAATTCATACAGGATTGAAACAACATGAGGGTGAATATATGATGACAGAATTTTCATTTTAAAGTGGAGTATCCCTTTAAATTGTACACAGTGCAGAAGCCGGTTCGAGGATTACTAGCTGTCAGAATATCACTGACCTTAATGAAGACTGTTCATTTTCCTACAGGATTTGAAAGAGCAGTTATAAAGCAATGACATTGTAAGACTGTGTATTTACATTAATTGTGAACTGTCTGGGCCTGTTGTTTGTGAACAAATCATAACATATTATTGCAAATGAACAAAGTTGAGTCAAATATGTTTCTAGAACAGTGATTAAAATGTTGAAAATTGGCAGGAATATGCTTTTGTATATGAACTCTGGTGGTGATTCACTCAAAAAACTTTTAATATTATTTACTCAATTTTTTTTGGTGAAACATTTTTACACTTAGAATATTGATTAGATTTTTAAGCAGTGAAATAAATTACATACACTGTATTAACTGAGTAAATGTAAGTAAAACTAATTAAATAGATCTGAGTAACTGCATTTGGTACATTAACAAATAAAATTGAGTAGAAATAATTTGGGGAGAACATTTAAAACAAATATTTATGAGTAATATTAACTGTGTTTATATGCCAGTAATATTAACTTTTTTTATTTCCTCTAAACCTTTGTAAAAAATATTCCATATAACCACCAGTATAACTAACGTTACATGACATTGGCCTTTATTGTCAATGAGTAGCCTACAACAATACAGCATATTTTATAAACTTTTTAACACGTATACAATATTTAAACTCATGTAAGAAACATTTTCGAAGTAAAAATGAAACATTTAGGCCTAAACATTCAAGTAATTCAAGTGTAATCAACCGGTCTGTTATCGAATATCCACCGGATCAGTGCTGGTTGCCGTGCCGGAGACGGACTCGCCTCTGCGGGGGAGCCTCTAACTTTACACCGCCGTCCTGCGTCACTCACAGCCGAAAGATGCTGCGACGCGACTGACTCCATAACCTGCCAATAAACAAACAGTGCACAGTTCTGAGGACATTTTATCATCCAAATTAGTTATATTCATTATCTTTAGGAATATAGTCGTGTGTTTATGCAAGGCGTTACAATCATGCGAAAAGGCAGACGCGAGCCGACACTCGGTGAGTAACATTGCATCTCTGTATGTTCTTTCGCATTAAATAAAATGATTTAAAGCACATTAATGATTATACAGATCAAATAAAACATGCACACACCTGAATTTCACAGAGGAAATGCACCAATTCTGCGCCGCTGAGAAGAGAAGAGGAGAACTCTCTGGAGACTGAAGAGAGCTCAAACAGCGCGCGCTCACTCAACCGCTGAGCTCTGAGCTGTCGTCACGTCAGAGTGGAGGGGGGAGGGAGGAGGTGCGCGCATTGTTTTAATTGAATAAACTTAATTTCTTATGCGTGTTAAATATTAATAAAATTGATTTTATTTAAGTAATATTTGTGGTTCTTGAAACAGATCATTTTAATTATCCATTCTCAAATATGGTGATGGAAATTTCACAAATATATTAGCTCAGTGTATTTTAAATAAATAATTGGTTAGTCAAATACTAAATTATTTTAGTGAAAAACTTCAAACTTAAATATAACTGTAAATTTCAGACAAAATTAATTGTTGGAGTTTTAGTCAATTAGCCTATTTCGGTATGTTCAACTCAAACTATCAAGTAAATGATATTCAGAGATTTTATTAAGTGAATGAAGTTAATTATTGCTGTGATATTTACTTATATTTACTTTTTTTTTTAATTTATTTTTTATTTTACCCATAAGAATCACTTCAACATTTAGGAAAGTTATGTTAAGAATAGAACTGCATGTTGTATACCATAGTACTGTGATAATGTTTAGAGAAATTTTCACATATGAAAATGAAATCTGGTGATGCAGGATTTAAAATGAAAACTATTTATATGTGAATATGAGTTATACAGTATACAGTAACCATGATTGACTACAGGCATAGGGCTTGACTTAGGACAAGATAAGAACAAGCATGAGTTAAGTAAAGCCTTACACTGACTGGTAAACTGCACTGTTTTATACACATCCATGTTGGACATTAATATTAAATTAGCATGATTTTCCTATGTTTTTACATCATGAAAATCTATATGGCTTCAGTTGTATGTAGGACATATATGACATAATATGATTAAAAATACACTAATATTATACAATTTATATATGTGGTTTTTGCAGCATATATGTCCCTTACAATATTCTGTTGGAACATATAAGAATCACAGGAGTTTTTAGCAAACCTTTTCCATATGGGAAGTTATGTAGAAAACTGAAAACTGAATGTTTATCTGTGGTCTTCTAGTAAAATAATAGGCCTAATGGTGAAAAGGAGAGTTTCTTACAAGTTGTTTCGCTTTTATGATAACGTTAGTTAGCATTTTTTTGAAGAGGCATAACTTTGAAGTTCACATACTGAGGTCAAAATATGGCATTTATTTCATACAACAGTTCAATAAACAAGTAATTAATATTAAGTCACTTACATTTTAGACGCAATATTGCCTTTTTGTTCTGTTTCAGCAGCGACAATCCTTCCAAACAAAGATCACAGAGCAGAACCATGACGCATCTCACAGGAACACGTGTTTTCATTACTGAATGATTCAGCATTTTGAACGAATCGGTTGAGTTAAAGATTCATTAATGACCCATTCATAGACGCGCCTCATTCCTGAACAAATCAGCCATTTGAACAAATGACTCAAAGACTCGCTCATTAAGAGGGAAAGCTACCCCTATTGGCGGTTTATATCATTCTTTCCAACATTCATTATGTATATTAAAAAATTATTCAAATCATTCTCATAACATGACATGTATGTCATAACATATAAATAATATATAACATATTATAATGCAGTTGTAATTTTCAGTGTAAATGATTTAATTTGATTGGTAACAGCCTTGTGTCTTATTAATGTAATTGAATTTATTGATCACATTTAAAAGAATTTAAAATGACAGATGAAGCATACATTTAATAAGATCAAGGAAATATAAGGGTAAGAAAAAATGCCCTTGGGCCGGGTAAATATCAAACATAAATACTTAAATAGTTCCAACACAAAACATATGTTACTCTGACAAGAATGATCGCTTTTACTTGTTCAAATTAAGGACAAGCACACATGACAAGGGTTAATGTCAAGCCCTGGTCAGGAACTGCTGGGATTAATGTTGTATTTCCTGTAGTGTTTTTATTTAATGTTATTATTTTTTATTACCCAGCTAAAGCTAAAACAAGTCTGAATAAAATATGAATAGCACTTAGCTTTAGCGTCTGTTTAAAGCCTCTCTTAAGTGGCATAAATGCATTTACACTGAATGTAATTTTAAAATGCCAATTTTAACAAAATGTTGTACATTTCATCCCAAACAGCTCAATCTTCCCTGGGCCCTGCTGGTCGTCAGTCTGAAGGTAACTGCGATTCTAACAGATATATGGTGTCTTGAATTCTGTTTTTATCTTGTTATTCACTCCAAAGTCCAATGTGATGTTTTAAGCTTTTCATAGACTGATTGTTCAGCACTTCTTCAGAAACTGACAGAGGATGTCAGAGAGCTGCAGTACCAGAGCACAGTAAACCACAGCCTTCTGATGCAGCTGACCAGAGGCTGGCAAGAGGACATGGCTCTGCCAGAAGACACTGTGCTGCCTCTGAAGAACAGGCTGATGCTAGAGGAGCTTGAGCATCGGCTCACTAATAGTGTTGAGCTTCAGGAGAAAATGCTCATTTGGCAACAACATCATTTCTTTACATGAATCTCATTAGTTACTGATTGAAAGACCTTGAGAACTACGCTGCATTAGTACGTTTTGTCTTTTGTGTAGGCCTACTTCTGTGTACACAATGTTTATACATGAAGCTATAGAGATATTAGACGACTTCATTAAAATATTAAGAGCTTTGTCTGGGATGAATCAAAATGGAGATTCTGTACATGTGTATAGGCCCTATTGTATTGTTCATGCTTATGAAGTCAAAGATCAATAACTATGTCAGTTTATGTTACAGGTGAGGTTTTTGGCTCCAAAAGGGGGGAAAACAATAAAGGACTCCATAGGAAGGATGCTTGCCTGCATGTTTTCTAATGACCTGTCCAGGCTGTGTAACTGGACCGGCTCGGGACAGAAGATCTCTTTCAGCCAGCTAGCACTGAAACACATTGTTCACAGTAAGTTATTATTATTAGCCATTAAGTTATTATAATTAAATACATTTCTGGAACACACATTTTACCTCTTGAGACAATTTGGACTTTGAAACAGGGCACCTTTTATTTTACATGTTTCTTTTGACAGGTAGCCTATACTGTACACTGTAAACATGTGCTGTAGTTATGCAGCTGTTTGCCAGTAACTTACTGTAGATTTAAATGTATGCTATTTACTGGCAACAGTTTGTTCAGAGTTAAATGAACATTAAACATTAACAAGTCTTTGTCTTTACAGAATAAAACTATAAAATAACAACCTGATGTAAAGCATTCTGGGAACCAGAAATCTTCATCAACCTTTTTCTGTTTTATTTCCTTCAGATTTTGGTTCCCAGAATGCTTTGCATGAGGCTGTTATTTTAGTTTTATTCTGTAAAGATAAAGACTTGTTAATGTTTAATGTTCATTTAATTTTGAACAAATTGTTGCCAGTAAATAACATCAATTTAAATCTACAGTAAGTTATTGGCAAGTAGCTGCCAGTAATACTGTAATTTCTACAGATTTTCTAACAGTGTAGGCCTATATATATATATATATGAAGAAAGGCAAATGATGAACTAAAAAACTAATGACAAGTTTTCTGTGATTTCAGGAGCGATAAGAAAGAGCCGCTACAAGAGAGACAACAGAAGGCAGCCTCCAAGAAGTGGGTTCAACATTTTTGAAGGATCTGCTGACAGAGAAGGGGGCAGGAAACAACGGCAGGAAGACTGAAGGGGCTCAAATATATATATATTTATATATTTATTTTTATATATAAATATATTTATTTATTTATGTTATTTATAAATATATGTTTCTTTATAGTATAGTACAATGTTATAAACAATATAATAATAATAATAATAATAATAATAATATGTACTATAATATAATCTTATGATCTTATATATCCTGTTAATAAGTCAAATAATATTATTTATATATATGTATGGTATATAGTAAAATGTTAAACAATATTATTTATAATAATAATAAAATAAGATATTCTGATATATTAACAAAAGTACCCTACATATGTTTAATATATTTTGAATATTTATCATAATGGTTATATAGTTATTTTATGTTTATTTACATGTGTTTATTTTGAGTATGTTATGTGTCTTCTTACCAATAAAATTAATATATTTTAAATGATTTGCAGTTGTGTACTTTTTGATTTTGATTACTTAATTAGTAAAAGATTAATATTAGCCTACATTGGATCTAATTATAAGTATTATAATTATCCAGTAATGAAAAAAATATATCATAATATGCCCCATGGACCGACCGTGGTCCGCCAGAAAACACTCATTATAAACCAGCGGCACGATAGCGGACCACCGTCGGGAAAGCGGCGGCAGCGCTGGTGGGCCGCTGGAATAACGAGGAGCAAAACGCCAGTGATCCCGCCAGTGGGCCGCCAACTTTGCCACCACTGGCCCGCTGGACTCATGTTAGCTGGGTTGGTTTAAATACTTCCACACATGCCAGTGTAACCGGTCTGCAGCTGACCGCTGTTACGATACTCTCTCTCTGCGTTGTGTATAAGAAGGACCAGGACACCGTTACTGCAGTTCACCAAAATGGGGATGTTTATTAACAGTCACGCCCAACATGGACTTCTCACCATCTGTGGATCAACACCAATAAAGTTGATAAATGACATGTGAGCATCTCATTATTGCATCATCACCTGTATGATACAACACTAGTTAGTTGATTAATGACTCAAAACCTTGCTAATACAGATCATACAGCTCACACGATATATCTCCAAATTATTGATCCACTCGCGCATATAACAAACAACAAAACAACACTATACAGTCTCCATACTGTTTACAAGAGGTTATTAAATAAATGTACACACTTTGCAAACTTAATTTGCTCATAAATTGAAGAGCTCTGCAAAACGCTTACCTCTCCCCAGCATGTGCAATGCGAACTGGAGAGAGGCGCGCGCGCACACTCAAAATGGCACCAGGACAGCGGCAGAAAAATGTCAAAATAAAAGTCTCTAGAGAGTGAATCACAGAATCAACATATATTGCTCAAAGAAAAACAGAAATAAATCACTAATAAAATAATAAGGATTTTAGTTAAAAAACAACAATATATTAAGCTTGGATTGTACTTATTATAACTCGTAACACCAGCAAGACGAAACTAAGAGTATTTACTAGTTGCCATATCAACACTATGCAGGGGTTCTCAATCCTGGTCCTCCAGGGCCACTTTCCTGCAGAGTTTAGCTCCAACACTAATCAAACACACCTGAACCAGCTAATTAAGCTCTTCAGGTTTATGTTTAATATGGCGAGAAGTTTCACTCTCAGTACACTTCCGGCTTCTGAACTGGTTGCAGTTCCTCTCTGATTCCACATGAGGGCGCTCACAGGACGAGTGCAGAATGAATGGAGGTCTATGGCGCTATACCAATAAAAATCCACTTTTCTCAGGATATAATTTTTTGTCTAGTAATTTGAATGTTGTATTCGAAAGGAGATGCAAAGAAATTACACATTGCTGGGTGTTAGATTTTTTTGAGTCACTTATTTTCTTTAAAAAGTCTTTTAAAGTGTCAATGACGTCATACACATGTACGATCTCTATGGCTCTGACTCTGGTGCGTTCGCGCTCTGCACTTTATTTTCACTCGAGGCATCAACAACACAGCTGACACAGGTAAACACACACAGCTGACACAGGTAAACACACGTGCTAGAAGAGTTTTTGTTTTGTTTGTTTGTGGTCCCGCTTCGGATGCCACGATGCCATCAATCGGTATCTCTGGTCGTAATCAGTCCTTCACTGACCAATCAGCGTTCATTAGCAGAATGCTAGCGTGTTATGGGCAACAACAACTCAACCTGTAAGAAATCGAAAGGACATAAGTACTCGTTCATTCAACTTTCGACCTAAAACCCATGTTGAACTTGCAAAATCTACAATCAGATCTGAGATTTCTCAACGGCAATCGGGTGAAAGAGACAAATTTAGCCGTCTAGCCCCATAGACTCCAATTCATTCTGCACTCATGGCGAGCGCCCCCAGTGGAGCTCTGGTGGTACTACAACCAAAATTCGGTACAATAGAGCTTAATAGGGAGTGGGCAGGCTCTCCGTAGACGGGCTCTGCTAGAGAGCTAAAGGTGAGTTTGATCAAGGTTGGAGCTAAACTCTGCAGGAAAGTGGCCCTCGAGGACCAGGATTGAGAACCCCTGATATAGAGGAAAACAATTGTGCAAAAATTCTGGAATTTTTGGACGAAATCACTGAACATTTAACCCTAACAAAAGTAAATTTATTATTGATGTTAATTTAACATCTTTTTTGTGTGTGTGTGTTTATGTAAATCATGGGCATGTTGTCACACTGCCTCACAACTATTAGAACTATGATATATTCTATACTTTTATGAATTCTATTGAGAAACCATGAGAAAAAGGTGAATAAAGACTAAGAGACAATGTTCAGAAATATTCATTATTATTATTATGTGTTGAACTGTGCTGTATAGCTGTGTTTCGCGGTGTGTTCATTGTCAAACTCAAATTACTTTATTTTTAGTTATTAAAAAATGCCATTATTTTATATGAAAAAGTTAATTGTATTTTATCGACACAATATTTTAGTTTGTCTTGTATTTTTTTTAATTATATCAGATAACATTTTAATCTGTCATATGGTCATGTTGCAGTGCACTCCACCTATGGGGTAGTCTCGCGTAGCCAGACCTGCAGACTGACGGCTGAAGGTCTGGAATTCATAGCAGCTTTCTTTGGCCAAGGCCCGCCCATAAGGCCGTTTGACTGACATGTCAAACAACCAATTACAGTTTGTTTCGTTCAGCGTCACGTTTCG
>NC_137123.1:1454864-1509864 GCF_949319135.1 Squalius cephalus
TCCTCCCTATGAACGCAAGAGTGTGTGTGTGTGTGTGTGTGTGTGTGTGAGTGTGTGTGTGTGTGTGTGTGCGCATCATCGTCCCTTTTAACGCAAGTGTGTGTGTGTGTGTGTGGTTGTGTGAGTGAGTGTGTGTGTGCATCATCATCCCTTTTAACGCAAGTGTGTGTGTGTGTGTGTGTGTGTGAATGTGTGTGTGTGCATCATCCTCTCTTTGAAAGCAAGTGTGTGTGTGTGAGAGTGTGTGTGTGAGTGTGTGTGTTCATCTGAGCTGTGATTGGTCTGTCACCGCTCATCAATGTCAGAATATTTGAGATGACCAATCAGATCACAGTAGGCGGGCTTTATGTTCACAGAAGCTGCTGAGCGCCAGTTTTAGGCCCCGTTTACACGAACATGGTTATTTAGAAACACTGAGACATTTCCCTTCGTTTCCCACTGCCTTATGCAAAGGTGTTTGTGAATACAGGTGTTTACACACAAACGGAGAATTCGCGTCTGAAAACGATTCTTTCTAAAAACTCCGGCCAGAGTGGAGTGTGTGTGTGTGTGTGTGTGTGTGTGTGTGTGTGTGTGTGTGTGTGAGTGGAGATTTTGCAAAACTTTGTTTGCACGTTTGCATTTTATACTTGACAGTTTTTTAGGTCATAAATGTTAAACGAATGACACAAATAATCAGGCAAACTAATAAACTTTTGTCTAATTTCGCCAGTTTGAACTGAAAACAGGCCTAACTAACTCAGCGAATACTTCTCACACAGACACGTGAGATATGCTGAATTCAATTTCGTTTTGTATTAATTGTATCTTAATTTTAATCTGTTTCATTTATTTAATAAATAAGAAGTAAATATAGTAGACAATAGATAATCCCGACACGGAGGCGCCGGCACGTGAACTGGACTTTTAAACAGAACAATTAAAAAAAAAGAAATAAGACTGCTCTGCTCTCTGCTTATGTAATCTGTATGAAATGTGTATTTCTCTCTGGCGCCTTCACTACAGCGAAGATCACGAGTCAGCATCGTCAACTTCATCTTTGCAGCCGACACTGACACAGAAAACACTTGTTTATTAATAAACAATTAAAATGTGTCCTTGCTATATTTGACATATTCATAATCATTACTTTTGCCGGTTCTTTGTGACAGCTTTTAGGAGCTTTATTGGCAGAGCCACCCTTACATGTTACATGAACGCGTCACCATCGCATCAGCACCGAAAACATGGAGATTTTTTTCTTTTTGGGGTCATTTTGTTTGTGTTCAGTCTTTCTCAGTTGTCTTTAGGTTAATGTTTCAGTTAACAGTTTTTCAGTTGTTTTCAGTAATTTTGTCAGGGCTAGGCTACAGGAGCAGCATCTGTACTCTCATGGCTGTAGATGGTAATGTTTTCTCTTGGTTCATGTCAGTCAGTATGACTTAATTTTGATATACAAGTCGCACCTGACTATAAGTCACAGGACCAGCCAAACTATTAAAAAAAGTGCGACTTATAGTCCAGAAAATACGGTATATTGCAAAGCTAGCATCAAGCACATTTCATGTTTGTCCATCTGTGCAAGAACCCCCTTTAAGCATGCGCAACGTTTCAGATAGTATGTCAAATGTAAACACATGAATCAGATATGGGGCAAGAACGTGTAAACGGACGGTCATATAGGCAACAAATCAGATTTGGGCATCAGGACCTGCAGTGTAAATGAGGCTTGCTTGTCCCACATACTTGAGTATCTGCAATGAGCAGTTTGGATCCTTCAGTTTGCCAGAGAGCAGCTTGACTCCTGGGTGATTGTAGCTCAGGTCTAGCTCTCTCAGGTGTGATGGGTTTACACTCAGAGCTGAACACACATAACCACAGCCTTCCTCTGTCACCATACAGCCAGACAACCTACACACACACACAGTCAGACCATCTTCAGACACACATCAACATTATGACCAGCAGACTGTAAATAATCTCTTATATATTATTAAATACCTCAGAATCTGCAGCTTACAGTGTGGGCTCTTCAGTCCTTCAGAAATAATCTTCACTCCTGAATCCTGCAGGTCATTGTTCGTCAGGTCCAGCTCTCTCAGGTGTGAGGGGTTTGAACTCAGAGCTGAAGACACATAACCACAGCCTTCCTCTGTCACCATACAGCCAGACAACCTACACACACACACAGTCAGACCATCTTCAGACACACACAGTCAGATCATCAACAAAAACTCACATGACTGGCATGGGGGGGTGTGGCGCAATGGATAAGACACATGCCTTTGGTGTGAGAGACCCGGGTTCGAATCCACTGTGAGACACCAATGTGTCCCTGAGCAAGACACTTAACCCCTAGTTGCTCCAGAGGCGTGCGACCTCTGACATATATAGCAATTGTAAGTCGCTTTGGATAAAAGCGTCAGCTAAATGAATAAATGTAAATGTAAATGGCAGACTGTTGTTGAAAACTTTTATTCCTTCATCGAAGCAAAACCAGGAGACATTTGGGATCTCGTTCAAGTAGAAGTTATTCTTTATTGAGCGTGCTACAGGTCTTCCAACTAGTCTGACTAATGTAACTTTACATATTGTCTTATAGGCATTTCAGTGGGCTGTCCTTAAAGGTGCTGACCTTACACACAGCCTTAGAGATGATCACTAAATCTCATCATCTAAAGACAATAGAGGCAATTACCCCCAACTGACTTCCCCAAATGGTATAAACACAAATGGTCACGGGAACTAAGACTAGGTAAACATTCACACACAGTTCAACTCTTAGTTGGAAGATCAAAGACTAACAAAACCCCTGACTATTACAATGTTTAGACAGCTGACTTCTAATCAGTAAATTGATGCCATCATGTTCACCTTGAATGCCCAATACAGTGTAGTTCACCTTAGTTTTTCATGTGATGTTATGTAAGGAAGTAGGATCAGCAGATCTTAAATATATTCTTAAATTTGTAATCCCACATTGTAAATAATCTCTTATATGTTCTTTTTTCAATTTCAGCGGACAAATATATACATTTATCAAGGCAGAAAGGCTTCTTTACAATAAAACAAAAACATATACGTCAATACAGAGACAGCATTATAACCCATCATGTCTACCAATGGTCATGGAAATGAAATACTCAAGCTTATACAGATGTTTTGTGTTTTACACAAGAACAAGGGGAGCTATTACTTATAATTATAAAAAAAACATTACCTTACAGACCATTTATGCTTCAAAAAATGTCAGTGCGAATTGGTTTTATATAATCAATAATTTTTTACCATATTGAACAAATGTATTCTATCTGGGCTCTCAAGGAAAAGGAAATCTTTTCCATCACACACATATATATATATGTGACCGATCACGGAAAGTAGGGACACAAGTCGGTTCTGGGGCATTTTGAGTTATTCACAGATTCTGAAAGTGTAGTCTCCAAGCTTTCCAACGATGTGTAACACATGGAAATCTGATAATATTTGGAGAAGTTGTGGCCATTTGAAGGTAGACACTCAAAAAAGCTCAAAGGGGGGAAAACAGCCTCTGAAGATTGTGCAGTTCTCACCTCTCTCTCCTGCTGGGAGTGACAATAGAGGCTCATTTACATCTCATTTAGATAAGCCATACCCCCTGTAAAGCTGTAAAGCACAGGGGGGAGCAGAAAGGTCAGGAAAATGTGCCATCAAAGAAAAAAAAAGTTTGCAAACAGGTAATATATAAATAAATGTCTCTTAGCATCTACCGGTAAAACTGTATAGGCAACTTTTGTGTACACTGAATAAAAAATAAGATAAACTCTAGACAATGTTCAAATCAAAAACAGGATGTGCTATGTGATATATATATATATATATATATATATATATATACACATATATACTGTATATATATGTATGTATATATATATGTATATGGTATGAGTAGGCTATGAATCAGAACCAGAATAGATTTTATTGCCATTGTCAATGAAAGGTTTCACAGACTAGGAATTTTCTTCGGTGTAGCCTACTCGTGCAACATGAAACAAAAAGCGCTGAAATGTGTTTTTTTAAATCAAGTGATCAAAGTGCTCGTTGCCGCTGTGATCAGTGGCGCAGAATCAGATACAGTGTTTTCTCGTGTAGCTCGCGCACACACCGCACTGTCTTCACCCGACGCGCGCTTCAATCCGTTGTGGAAACTCTCTATTCGTTCTGTTGAAATCACAAAATAATTCAAACGTTTGTCTCCCTGCTTGATATACAACCACTGATGAACATAATCGTTTTGATGAGAGAAAAAAACTATACGAGAATAAAAAACCTACACGAGGGCGGAATCGAACTCATAACCTCTGAAACGGCTGGCCAAAGCTCTACCACTGTACCATTACAATACACGTTAGTTCCATCGGCGGATCTATGTATTGGCACTGACAACATTGTATTAGGCTACATCTCATTACACGACAAATTAAACCCCATGTAACCTACTATTTAAATCGATTGCTGGACATCGTAATGTTATTGGCGTCCATCTTCATTGAATTTTGAAATCAGATAGAGCCGACCAGAGCGCTGCATAATAAGTAGCCACGCCGGCTTATTCAGTATGGAAATACACACCGACAATGACACGCCCCTACTGCGTGCTAGAATCTCCGAAAAACAAGCCGATTTCAAACTCAAAATGTACGCTTTTAAATATACCAATACTGCTATCTCAAACATGGAGAAGCTTCTTCGTGATCTCAACTAACAGATTCTGCAAAAAAACGAAAATCACCAATTTTGAAAAAAAAAACGCTTCTTTCTCATTTTGCTCGAAAGTTGTGCTGCCGACTTGTGTCTCTGGTTTCCGTGACGGGTCACATATATATATATATATATATAGTGTAATATGTCAATCCAATCATCAACTGTAAGTGGCTCTGGTTTTAGCCATTTCTTTGTAATTACTTTTTTACTGGCTGCCAGAAGAATTAACATCAGTTTCTTATTGATGTTATTCCACCCATCAAAAGAAATATTAGCCAGATGTAAACATTCACAATTACAAGGAATCGTCACCTCAAAAACAGCTTTCAAATTTCCTTCAATCCCTTGCCAAAACTGGGTTAATTTCTGACACTCCACAAAAATATTATAATGGTTAGATTCCCTTTTCCCTTTGTATTCTTTTCTGTGTTGGTGTGGTAAATCTCTTATATATTCTTAAATACCTCAGAATCTGCAGCTGACAGTGTGGCCTCTTCAGTCCTTCAGAAATCATCTTCACTCCTGAATCCTGCAGGTCATTGTTCGTCAGGTCCAGCTCTCTCAGGTGTGAGGGGTTTGAACTCAGAGCTGAACACACATAACCACAGCCTTCCTCTGTCACCATACAGCCAGACAACCTACAGACACACACACACATCAACATTATGAACGGCAGACTGTAAATTATCTCTCATAGATAATCTTATCTCAGATTAGATTGGAACAATCAGAATAATATCCAGTTTCATCTGACTTCTGACCTATAATGCTCCTGAATCATAATCATACACTGTTCGTTCGCTGGCTGGAGGAGAACTGCCCCCCCGACTGAGCCTGGTTTCTCCCAAGGTTTTCTTCTCCATTCGGCCCTGATGGAGTTTTGGTTTCTTGCCACTGTCGCCTTTTTTCACCTTTGTTGCCATTGGCGTTTGGCTTGCTTAATTGGGGACTAGTGTTGTCACGGTACCAACATTTCAGTATTCGGTACCAATACCAGTGAAAATCCACGGTTCTCTGTACCAATTTCGGTACCAAAGCTTAATTTAGATTAAATTTACATATAATAAAGTGTATATCACGGTTACAAATATGGAAACTGTAGTATTAAAAACACTTTACAATAAGATTATATTTGTTAGATAACATTAGATAAAATGACTTAACAATAAACAATAGTTATATACTATCGCAATTATTCTCCTTGGGGTTAATTTAAAAATACATTTTTAAAATCAAAAGTTAACATTATTTAATGCACAATGAATGAAGTGAACAAACATGACCAATCAAGT
Organism: Squalius cephalus; assembly: GCF_949319135.1. Lineage (NCBI taxonomy): Eukaryota > Metazoa > Chordata > Actinopteri > Cypriniformes > Leuciscidae > Squalius > Squalius cephalus. The sequence goes on from NC_137123.1 coordinate 1,460,879, forward strand.
GTTTGTATTAAATAACATTCACAAACATTAATTAATGTTGAAAAAATATATTGTTCACTCAATGTGTTGATGTTAGATAACGCATTAAGTAATGTTAATGAATGGTATCTTATTGTAGTGTATTGTAGCCGCTAGAGTTCTTACTAGATCAAGAAAATATGATCATATAACACCGATTTTTTCAGTGTTTCCCCTACAATGTATTAAACAGCTGGATTTTCAGCGCCGCTGCAAAATCTTCACATGATCAGTAATATCACGACATTCACTTACACACGTTGTCATAAGGGGCCGTTCACATGCAAATACTTCAAATGTGGGCGCGCGGAAAGCGCACTCATAATAAAAGCGACGCGGCGACAGACACAACGACACCACGACAGACGCCACTGGAGAGTGAGCAAGCGTTTGTGGAAAGGAGAAGCGGTACGAACTTTTCTCCGTTTAAGTCTATGGGGTCGCTGTGTCCATTTTTTTACTGTCTATGGAAAATATGCCGTCCCGCCCTTCCGTGTTCGGCGATCAGGTTTCATTCTCACGCAGCTTGTTTCGTAACTTCACGTGCGGGTCTTTTCCGCTCCGTGTTTGCGCCGCGCTCTCCGTTCTGTGTGTGTGTGTGTGTGTGTGAGTGTGTGTCGGCTCACTGCGCTCTCCGCTCTGTGTTTGTGCTGCGCGTTCTGCTCCTTAACGGCCCAAACGCTCCAATCATGTTGGCTACCGATCACGCACTGGAAAAGCAAAGTCCGCTCAAATAACGTGAAATATCTCAGTAGACTTCTGTTTGCTGAGCTGGTATAGCAATGGGGGCAACAATGGTAAAATTACCTGCTCTGATCACATGCTCTGGTAATAAGAGCTTTGTATGACTATACTTTATTTTGACAACTAATCAAAAAATAAATCTGTTAAATTAAATCTGAGTATGTTGCATAGAACTGAATGAAGAATAATATATTGATGTTTTATATTTTAATATAGGGCTATTTTCTGTCCAATTTGTGTGGACATTTTTCTTTTTCCCCCTTTTTTGTGTGTTGTTTAATTTAATTAGTGATTCTATATTTAAATATTGATGATTACAAGTTTGAGGGAAATGCGATTAATTGCGATTAATCACAGCAAATTGTCTTTCTTACATTTGAGCCCCTGCCCCTGATTAACTCTTTGCACGTCCCTGGAGGTTAGTGAAGTAAAATAGGCTATGCAAGCTAGTCACCTTTTAAACTAATGAAAAGTTTAATTTGGATTTTAATGTTCAAAATATCTACAGGATAAAATAAATGAAAGTACTGGTTACATGATGATGTATCTAAGTGCGAAAGTGTGTTACAGAAAAAAAGATCAGTAGTGCAGATGAGGGAGGAAAGAGTTTCATTTTTCCACTATAAATTTCTACCTTACATCTGAAAATTAACACAAAAGAAAAACATGAATAATCCTGTCCTAATCCTGTTTGTGACCAGTCATGGTATGTCAAATTTGTATGTCTCAATATGTCCATTTCTATCCACAAAACTTGCCAGAAGTCATGGTTTAAGGGGTTATAAAAAAAAAAAAATCTTGCACCCCCGGACACCCCCCCCCCCAAACCTGGAGTTTTAGGACACCATTAGGTCACTTGATGGAGTTTTTCGGTTCCTTGCCACTGTTGCCCTTGGCTTGCTCAGTTGGGGATATTCTGGGGATATTTAATTTGATTTTATCAATCAATAAATTCCACTAGAAACAAACCTTGTTGTATTATTTTAATTTAATACTGTGAAGCTGCTTTGATACAATCTGTATTGTGAAAAGCGCTATACAAATAGACTTGACTTGACTTGACTAGTGTTACCAAACTATACAGGAGATAAAACGTGTTTTATTTGACTGTACTTTTATTTAATCCAAAACTGCGTTCATATTTAATTTTAAGAGGGCTTTTTAAACCCTTAGGAGTTATCCAGCCAAGAATAAGCCTAGAACTGCTTTACTGACGGACTGATATTAATGACATAATGACGGCTTTTTATTTCTCATCTCCATAAATATATCTATCTAGTAGTAAAGCTAATGCAAGGGCTAGAAATCAATTAATTCTTTGCTGATACTTCCTCGTCATCATGGAGAGCGCAGTTCGCACCGCTTTCTCCTTTCCACAAGCGCTTGCTCTTTTTTAACATTTAATTTTGTATTCAAATTACTAAATTCTTTTGACATAAGAGGTCTTTGTACCATTGAAACATCCGGCAAGTTTCACAGCTTAAAACGTCCTAAAAAAAAAAAAAAAGACAAAAAAAAAAATGTGTTCAACCAAGCTCCAAAAATGGCTTGTTAGAATATTGTGGGTTTTGTGACGTCACATGGGCAAATACATTTGCATCAACAAATAGTTTTTGAGTTTTTCAGAGAGAGTTTGCAAAGAAACTTGTGCAAAGATTAGGGTTGGGAACCGAGAACCGGTTCTTATCCAGAACCGGTAGTGTTTTTGAAAAAATACTGGAACCGTGCGAAATTCCTAAGTTTCGGTTCCGAAAACGGTTCTGGTGCGCTGTGTGGGCGAAGTGCTGGGAGCTTATCCTTTAATAGCGACGTCTCACCTCATATTAAAATAGTAATGAATGCACTGAAAAGCCCTCGCGCTACTCAAATACGTTTTGCGTCAGGTATCAACGCAGAGAGAGAGAGCGAGCGTAGAGCTGCACGATTAAGTTAATCTTTAAAAGATCTCGATTCAAACACCCACGCGATCTTATTCCTAAATTACAAAAACCTCCCTGAACATTCAAATCTGTTTGCACTGTTGTTGACCCAGAGAGAGCAGTTGTCAATATGAAACAGCTTTACAATCACACAGTAGCCTATTGATATTTCTGTTACAAATATTCAAATGATCACAGAAGTACTAAAAGTTTATAATTCGAGTATAAACTGATGTCTACGGTAGCAACCAAAATAGAGTAAATCACCTTTTGAAAGTCGCTGCCTTCAAATAACGAGTGTATCGATTACATCTGATGCTTCAAAACATTCATAAAGACACAGTCCATAACTTTTTTGTGTTCAGAATTTACAAAATGTATACAATGAGCGAGTGCATCATGAAAGCCTTTTTTTCAAACCGTGTTTTTGTCTTATCCAGAATTACTACGTTAAGCCTGCAACAAGCGTTTTTACTAGGACTATACTTTAGACTGGCGGATCGCAGCCGCTGCGGAGTAGCCCAGTACCTGCGTGACTCGTCATAGACATAAATAGAGAGAAGTAGCTCCGGCAACAATGTTCTTCCGCAAGACGCATGCAGTTCTGTTTATTAACTGCTAGAGCGCTAATTCATCCAGTAATGAAACAAGTAAAGTCTTTATGAATCAATCATTCAAAACGATTTTAAAAATAATCTGTTCTACACACATCTTACATTCAAGCATATTCTACCCCTTCTGAGAGGGTATTCTCCACTGCTGGAGATACAATATGCTAGGAGAGGTCCCAAATTATTCTAGAGAATCATGCAGAAATTTTTATTTTCCTTCAGAAAAATTAATTTTTTTTTTTTGCAAAAATTGCTTAATAATATGTTGAATTTGTTGACATTACCAGTCTGTTAAACTCATTTTACAAGTCTAATAAAAGTAAAATCTATTAATAATCTTTCATTGCACAAAAGTATTATAATATGAAAGGCTCCAATACAGAGCGCCACAAAGCGCTTATGCGTATCCCGTATAACAATAGTAACATTGATCATCTTGGAGAGAGTTTCATCATGTTGACTGCCGTAACCGAACGCAGCGCGCTGTTTGAGTGCTGGATGGAGAATGACTGACAGCCGCAGCGGAGGGAAGCACTTACTTGAATTTAACGACTTCAATATTAATCATTAAATCACTTTATCACATTAAACTATGGAGTGGCTTTAGAACACTTATAATATAGTGCACGAAAAGTTGACGGTTCTTTACAATGTTTTTGTGGCTTTTGTGAGGCTTAACAATAACACACAATAGTATACGCACAATATCAGATTTGGATGCCGATAGTGAGTATCGGATCAGCGCATCTCTATTTGAAACTGCTATTAAGTATTTAAATTAATTTGTGTACACTCATAATAAACCAGAACACTGTGGCTTTGTAAAATAAACAAACAGGATGTGTTTTCTGCCGTCTCGGTTTCCTTTCCGTCAACTAGTTTGTGGAGCGCTTCACAGAAATAAACCAAACTCAGCAGAATACTGTCACACAGCTTTTCTTTTCTTTTGTTAATCTGTTAATTATTGAAGTCAAATATATTTAGCATATTTATTCATTTTATACAGCCTATAGACTATGACTTTATGAAAACAAATTATTATTTTAATTTTAAATGTAACTCCATTCTCCTTAAATCATCCTGGCGACCCAGAGTTTGGAAACCTGTGCTCTAGGGAACTGAGTTTGGCACCCCTAGTATAAGTGAACCTCAGGGAATATAATAATAATGTAAAAACTAGTGATGGGCATAGATTCATTTTTTTAATCTAGATTAATCTCACTGTAATCTTGGAATTAATCTAGATTAATCTCACTGTAATCTTGGAATTAATCTAGATTAATCTTGATTAAAATGGCTCATTTGAATTCTGCCGAAGGCATTCAGAATATGTGCTACCCAAATAACGACTAAAAGGCTGTTTACACCTGGCCACTTCATGCGTTTTCTCAGATCGTGAAGAGACCAGGTGTAAATGCCCTCCGAAACGCATTCGAGACAGATTTGAATCCGATCGCTCACACCACTTCAGGAGGTGGTCTGGGCCGCACTCCAGACCATCTGGACAAGTGTAAATGCATCTGGTTGTTGAAACCACATATGTAAATTGTACTTCTCCCAAAAATGCTAAAAAAAATAAATGTGTGAGAGCGTGTTATAGGCTATATGTAATGTTATAGCCAGATATGACGACGCTACTGAACACGCATCACCGCAGATGAGCAGCTGAGCATCTATTCATTAAGCCAACGTGCAAACTATCGCAAATCAAAGTGAAAGTAAGTCACAGACGCTTAACACACAATCTTCATCATTAAAAGTAGAGAAACGAAATGATCTTCCAGGGCTGTTGCCGCTCTCTCTTATTGCGGTCTTTGATTTTGAAATTTTAGCTGATGATCAATAAAATGCAGCTCATATCTGCTGCTTTCGGTAACGTGCATTAAATCTGCATATAGCGGGAATTGAATAGCGATCTGAGAATCTGAGAAATAAATGTTCCCTGAAGCAAACCCGGCGGCTTCATAGCTGCATCCATGTTAGCACGTCACGTTTGATGTGGTCATTTCACAGTAGGCATACACACAGGTTCGAAGCCCCCTACAGTGCAATTCGGCAATACATCCGCGCTAAAATATCAAGGTGAAAGTCATCATAGCTTGCGTAGTATAGACCCAGCTCCCAACACAACTTTGAGAATAGATTAACGGCGATATTTTTTTAACCGCCCGATAAGAGTCTCACGTTAACGCAGCTTATACTACAGGGCCGTTAATATAATTATAATTATATTAAATTATTATACGTTAATAACTGTAATAACGGAAAATAGGATACAATTCACAACAAGAAAAAGCATTTAGCCCCATGCGCTTGATCTGCAATCTTCAATGTCTAGCTTCACAATCAATGGAAACATGCAGTTTAATTTTAATAAAGTATATTCCTATCTATAATCAATAGAAAATTAAACTGAATATAGGCTAAATAAATGGATAGTCCTGCAGCACAGATTTTTATTGCAGATAATATAACAAATAAATAATTATTGATAGGCCTTACTTGTTAAAAGGCTTTTTGTCTCATTTAATTGGCTATTCTACTGTCATCTGTCAATAATAGAAAAAAAAGAATGAACGAATTAATTAAAACGAATTGAATAAATAAATAAATAATAATATTGACGCACATGCTTTTCTGTCTCATTATTGCAACATCTCTCTCTAATAACTGCATAAAGCCGAGGACACACTTTAAGGCCGGTTATCAATGTAATCTGATGACTGATCATGTCCAAACGCGTGTTCAGCTCGTTCAGTCTGTGTTCAAAGTCGGTGTTTATAATCTGCTGCAGTCGATGAAAACAGTCAGAGAATGTGCCAGAGTCGTGTGTGCCAGCATTAGTCTGCTATCAGTGGCTCAAACCTCCGTTAATAACTCTAAAGTGACGTTTTGGAATTAGCAACGGAGGCATGGGATTAGATGCGTAAGAAAGTAGTCCTACAGATTCAAGAGCATTTTAATCACAAAAACTTTACAAACGTCTTGAAATACAGAATCTGAACAATGTTTCGAGGTGTGGTAGCTGCAGGGCTCGCAAAATTTCTAAATCGCTGGTAGCCCTTCGGGCAGGCACTCTTCAGATTTTGGTAGCCCGAAATTAATTTGACTAGCCCATATAAAAAGACTACAATTTTTTAAGTAGAATATTGGTTAGGAGTCAAAACAATGAATCAAAAACTTCTTCAAAACACAAATATCAACAAATATGCATCTGGTTCTAACTGAACTGAAATGTGTGTGACCAGTGTGGATCATGAATCAGTCTGTGTCTGTGGCGATGATACTCTAATACTCACTATTAACTTGTTTTATTAACATGCAGATGGCAGGGTTTTTTCATCACTGAGGTCCCGAGTGTGAGATATGCTAGTTAGGGGGGTTCGGGGGCACCCCCAAGATAATTCTTATTTCTCTGATCTACATATGTGCATTTTAAGATGTTTGGAAAACAAAAAATTGGATAACAATAGCTTTAAAACCATGTCAGTGGGCAGCTGATTATTTTTCTCTCCTCATCAGCATCACACTCCTATTCTCTTAGTTTTTCTCTTGCTCTGTCTCTTCCCCTCCTAAAGCTGAGCTTTGACTGATAGAGGCTTTTCATTTTTGTCTGTCAGTGAAGAAAGTAAACAAAGGGTCAAACTGATAGGCTGATTTATGAATCATTTTCTCAGATGCATTAATTTACTGAAAGCTACTAGGAAAGCTAGGTAGCCTAACTAAGTTTATTAAATTAATTTACAATATGTACATATTCATTATTGATCTTATTCCTAATACAGGGCCATAGACAGGGCTTTATAATCAAGGAGGTCCTACATTTACATTTATTCATTTAGCTGACGCTTTTATCCAAAGCGACTTACAATTGCTATATATGTCAGAGGTCGCACGCCTCTGGAGCAACTAGGGGTTAAGTGTCTTGCTCAGGGACACATTGGTGTCTCACAGTGGATTCGAACCCGGGTCTCTCACACCAAAGGCATGTGTCTTATCCATCAACCTACAAATTGTATATTAATTCTCAACATGTACACATTCATTATTAATCTTGTGCCTATGATGAAAACGGCTTTGTTAATGCTAATGTCCCCTCACAATGACAGTAAACTAATTAGTCACATTACATAGGCCTATTTTCAGTTCAAAATGGCGAAATTCGACAAAAGTATATTCATTTGCCTGATTATTTTTGTCATTCGTTTCACATTCATAACCTAAAAAAACTGTCAAATATGAAATGTTTAGTTTAGCTACTTACATCTTATCTCACACTTGACCGTGAACTGAAGCGTCGAGTCGCTCTTGTGAACATAAAGCCCGCCTACTTTGATTTGATTGGTCATCTCAAATATTCTGACATTGACGAGCACCACAGACCAATGAGTGACAGACCAATGAGACTCAGATGAACACACACACACACACACACACACACACACACACACACACACACCGTCCTCTGTTTCTGACGTGCGCTCTGCTCGGCGCCGCTGCGGATTGAAGTTGAAGAGCGCGCTGGATCTGATTATAACGAGACTGAAGCAAACACTATTTCAGATAGCCCGTCGGGCAGGCCGGTTATGCATTTTGGTAGCCCGACTGGAAAACACAATAGCCCCGGGACGTCGGGCAGGCGATTTTGCGAGCCCTGAGCTGTAGTACTCCGCTTCGCGTCGTGACCGCATTACCACCTCGGGTGTGCATTATTTTTCTAATAATTCAACGGCCTGTCGTCAATTATTCCTTACATGTTAACGCCGATAACGGCCCACCACTAGTAAAACTCCATGTCATGACCCCTGTAAAGATGTAAGATGCATTATTAAAATGATTCTTTAGCTATTAATGATTAAACACTCACAGAGCTTTTCTGCAGTTGACCACAGCTGGTACCAGTCTTCTTCTCCCCTCAGCTGATGTGTTGTATTTCATGGTGTTCAGCTCATCCAGCGCCTCCTCTGAGATCTGAAGCATGTAGGAGATTGTAGAGCATTGAGACGGAGAGAGTTCCTCCTCTGAGTGTTTGTCTGATTTCACAAACTCCTGAATCTCTCTGGACAGAGTCTGATCTTTCACTTCCAGCAGACAGAGGAACAGATTGATGGATTGATCAGCTGAGAGATGATTAATATTCCGCTTATCTTTGATCTTGTCTTTAATGTCCTGTGTGGTTCTCCTGATGCTCCATGAGCTGTTCTCTGTGTGTGTCAGTAGATCCTGTAAGAGTCTCTGATTGGACTCCAGTGAGACGCCCAGCAGGAACCGCAGAAACAGATCCAGATGTCCATTCTCACTCCTGAGGGCTTTATTTACTGCTGATGTTAGTAGATCATACAGAGAGTCTTCATCAGGCCTGAATTCACCCAGAAGCTGCAGTAGTTCCTTGTTCTTCATTAAATAGCAGTAAAACTCATAGAAAGCAGCGAGAAACTCCTGAACGCTCAGATGAATGAAGCTGTAGACTTTCCTCTGATGAATCACAGATTCCTGCTTAAAGATCTCAGTGCAAATCCCAGAATGCACTGAGGCGTCAGTGACGTCTATGCCGCTCTCAATCAGGTCCTCCTCATAGAACATCACATTGCCCTTCATCAGCTGATGGAAAGCCACTCCAGCAAGTTTCACAATCACTTCTCTGTTGGACTGCAGGAGTTTCTCTGGATCTCTCTCTTCATACTTCTGATTCCTCATGTTGATCTGAATCAGCAGGAAGTGGATGTACATTTCAGTCAGAGTTTGAGGGATTTCTGCACTCAGATCTTCTTCCAGGAGCTTCTGAAGCACAGTGGAGGAGATCCAGCAGAAGACGGGTATGTGGCACATGATGTGGAGGCTTCTTGCTCTTCTGATGTGTGAGATGATTCTGCTGGCTTGATGCTCGTCACTGATTCTCTTCCTGAAATATTCCTCCTTCTGAGGCTCATTGAATCCCTGAATCTCTGTCAGACGGTGGATGTATTTGGAGGGGATCTGATTGGCTGCTGCTGGTCTGGAGGTGATCCAGATGAGAGCCGAGGGAAGCAGATCTCCTTTCATGAGCTTTGACATCAACACACCCACTGATGAAGTCTCAGTCACATCAGAAACTTCCTGAGCCTCTGAAAACATCAGTGTGATTCTGCTTTCATCCAGACCATCAAAGATGAACACAACTTTACACTCCTCATAAATCTTTGAGTCCAGATCTTGAAGTTCAGGATGAAAGTCCAGCAGAAGTCTGTGAAGACTGTACTGATGATCTCGGATCAAGTTCAGCTCTCGAAATGGAAGCACAAACATGAAATCTACATCCTGATTGTCTTTTCCCTCGGCCCAGTCCAGAATGAACTTCTGCACAGAGACGGTTTTCCCGATTCCAGCGATGCCTTTAGTGAGAACAGTCTTGATCTGCTCTTTCTCCTGGCGTCCTGGTTCAGGAGAGGCTTTAAAGATGTCATTGCAGTAGATTGGAGTGTCTTGTGAGTGTTGTGTTCTGGCTGATTTCTCCATCTGTAAAACCTCATGTTCTTCATTCACTCCTTCTCTCTCTCCCTCTATGATGTAGAGCTGTGTGTAGATCCTGTTCAGGAGGGTTTCATTCTCTTGGAGTTTCAGTCCCTCAAATAATCTCTCATACTTGTTCTTCATGCTGGCTTTGTGTCTGTGTTTGACTCTCTGTAGTTCATCATTCACTGGTTGAGGAGAATCCTGGTCTCCAGTCTGAGCATCTCTGAATGGTGACAAAATACAAACATAAAACATGTTTGTGAATAAAACACGCAAGGAACAGCAACACATTAATGAACATGGTCAGTTTAACAGATTCTCCTTATAAACAACACTCAGGGTTTCTCCTGACTCAAAACGAGGAGGTAAAATCCTGATCATGTATTTTAATAGTAAGATAATTAAATTAGTATTTTCCGTAGACCATCATAAAGCCGACTGTGTTTCCCACAGTATTTAGTGGGTGGAGGTCGGTACCTCTAGAGGGGTCAGGGGTCATGCCCCCCCGGAAGAACATTTTGTACATTTCAGTTCGACTTAACAAGTGCATTTCTTTACACGCACACACACGCGTGCACAATGAATTGGAGACACTCGATCTGCGGCAGTGAACGCGCACCGTTATGAATGCCTGTGCAGCGATGTGAAATAACGGACATTCAGAATAACACAACTTCTACAGCAGACTGTATTCTCGTACTGTTTCGACTTTATTCTCAAAATGTTTCGACTTTATTCTCGAAATGTTTCGACTTTATTCTCGAAATGTTTCGACTTTAATCTCAAAATGCTAGATTTCTTTCTTTCTTTCTTTTCTTCGTTGCGGTTCAGGGCTTCTGTAGGCTATTCTGATGTTCTCGTTGTGCCGCTGCTCTAGAGGCAGTATTTTCTAACCATGTCGGGGGAGTTTTATGCGTATGGGTTTTAGAATAATGTCACTTGCCAGGTCATGTAAGGGGTAGACTACAGACTTTATTACACTTGTTAAAACGAAAATAGGAAACTCCACTATGTCTCTTTTTACATTTATTTTGTCCCGTTGTCGGCTTCAGCTAAGAAAATAAATAGTTCGCCCCGCACGTACAAAATTCTCAGCACACTTTAGATAACCGTCCGCAACGAGTGCAGGCTCTTTGGTGGAGCTCTGCTTTTGAAGGAAGTTCCATCGTGACAAATGAATGGACTACTTGTGGAGTGCCAGCCGATAGATATCTGCATCTGATCATCACATTACAGTTATTCAGATTCTCAGAGTTAAGCATGATGATATGGTAATATATCACACTGAAGTAGGCTGATGTAAAATTAAACAGAGGCTTTACTCCCTTCAAACTTAAATTGTCAATGTTTCATTAAATCACTGTTGGAAAGCAATCTTTTGGAATTTTTTTTTTTTACCTTTATAAAGGGCATTTTTCCCTAATTTTATTAAATGTATGCTCCATCTTTCCTTTCAAATTCTTCAATTTAATGTCAGGAAAGCCATTACAGTGTTTTCTGCAAAAACAACTACAAATTTTGGTCTGAGGTCTAGGTCACGTTTATCCTCACCTGAGGTCAGAGGTCACTGGTTCATCACTGAGGTCAGAGGTCACTGGTTCATCACTGAATTTAGGAGGAAGATGAGGAATGGATCTGTCACTCTTCAGAGACACACAGCTGGGTTCTGGAGATGAAGATCTCTTCCACTTCCTGGAGATACAAAGAAAAGATATGATAATTTATACACATCTTTACACTGGATTAAATGTAAATGATTAGTTCAGATGATCTGTGATGTTGTGTGAGTCGGTCTATTGTGTCCAGCACTGGATTGTGTCTCACCTGGGGTCAGAGGTCACTGAGTCCATCTCCAGGATGTGTGGGATTCTTCATAGATCTGTGACTCTTCAGAGACTCACTGCTGGGTTCTGGAGACACTGCACTCGTTCTCAGAGACTCGCATCTTCCCTTTATATGGAGACACTGAGAGCATTACATTTATATCACATTCAGCAGCTTTAATTCACAGAGGTTTACAGTGTGTTCAAGATTATTTTCAGCACATGTTCGCTGGGATGGAAGAGAGCGGGGGGGCGTCCTCCATATTAGTTTACAGTCTATGGTCCCAGTAGGCCTGTGACCTTTTGTTGTCTTAGCCCAGTACTATTGTCATTACTGTCATATAAATTGTTGTCTGGCATCTTACAAATAGATAAAAAATAAATAAATGAATATAAAAGTATACTTTAGAAATAAAAAATAATATAATATAAATATAAAATTATATTGTAATATATTATAATATAAAAAGTATTACACATATCTACTCTCATAATCCATATCAACTGCACTTTGTGACCATAAATGACTGTGGTAGAAATGACATTTCTGTATTTGTTTGTGAAAAAAGGAAGATAGCTTCACTGATTAGCTCTGAATTAATACTTAGCATTTCATGTGAGCAAAATACTCTTATTTAACTTAACATGTCTAGTACTGACACCAATACTGTGTGACAGCTATATTTTCTAGAAAAATGTACATTGATAGTGGTCTCACATTAAATACTATAATGTATTTTTATTATTTTACTAGTGCTTAATTCAGGTAAATTAATAGTTACTAGTCATATTTTTAAACTGTATTATCATTGCTGAAGTTAAAAAGTCTGGTTGTGTAACAAGTAGAAATCAGTGATTTTGACACCTATAAAGAGGATGAAAAGTATGAAAAAAAATCATAATAGAAAGGTAGTAAAAAATCAGAAAATGTAAAAAAGTAGTAAACAAATGTAAAGTGGTTTTACTGTTAGTTTCACAAAGTCAAAAAGAGTATTATTAAATATTAAAATAATAATAATAATAATAATAGTAATAGTAATACAATGAGAATTTTCACATAGGTGAAATAAAAACAATAAATCGGGCATAATTTATCATATTATCTAGTCGGGCTTCTTCCTTTAAATATCACAATCCAGACACTTTAATTGGAGAGTATAGATTTTCTGTAGCGATCAGAAATACATCAGTTTGTCATAATCAATCTTCACTAAAGCTGATCGCCTGTGAGTCGACGCCTGGCCTTCAGAAGACCGGAAGTGCTCAGTTTACATGTTTACTTTCCACCTCTGTATAGTTCAGATTGGGAAGAATCTGTAAATGAATCTCAACTAAAAGCAGAATCCCTAGAGCTCGATATTATTATAATCCTGAAGATGAACTTGTTCACTTTCACATGCGGCAAGTATAAACAAAACGCTTGAAGATCGAGTTTAATATGATAGCGACGCGAAAACATTTTACAATAATAAGGCATGGTATCTGAAACAGATAAATGAACTTACCGTGATGTGATAACTATATATGTTTCAAGACTTCTGAAGGTGAATCATTTCCTCAGGATCTTCTTTACTTTCGGTTTCTGAATGCGCATGCGCAGAGGGCTCAGACATCAACGATAAACCCCGCCCATCTCTCTTCTTCCTCATTCAGTGTTCTGGCGGGTTTAGTTCTGTCGTGAAGGATGTTTAGCGCCTCCTACTGTATACTGAAGTGTGTGACATCATGACTTCCTCAATCTCTAAGCTCAGAAATGCTGTAATAATGGCGTTAGACTTCTGGGTCATTCTATATTTAGGGGTACATTTCATGTCAGCCAAAAAGTCAGAAAATCAGTTGTTGTTTTTTTATCAGTAAACTAGTTGGTTAAATAATATATGCCCTTAATGTGCTAAATTAGTTATTTGGCAAGCTTAAGCTCTAATGATTTTTTAAATATGTTAATTAAAATTTACATTTGATTCATTATTTTGTCAACTGTGTTACGGACAAATGCTGTGTCAAATGAAACATGAATGAAGTACCACATGCTTGATAACACATTTGTTTGAAGGTTTACCCAAGATTTCCATCTCCAGAGATATCCCAATCTATTTTTCTGACGGTTTAGTTCACATTTAAAAGACTTATGACATAAAAACCACACATAACACAGTTGACAGAGAAAGTAACACAGTTGACAGGAGTAACACCGTTGACAGGACACATTAGAAGGAAAAGAGAAAACTTTCTTTAAGATGATAACTTTTTTTTTATTCAACAAATGTAAGTAACAAGCAATTAAGCAAAGAGTTCAGTTAAAAAAAGATTAATGAATATTTTATATTATTATCAAGGTAAATTAAGTTTTATAATGCATTATGACACTTCGGGTTGTAAGGACTGATCAGTCATGACTAAGCAGAAATAGACATATGTCAAATCTATAATAATATATAGGTTTAAGTCAATCATGAGGAATTTCTGAATACTTTATAACCCTTGACAAATGTGAATATATAATGTGTATATTATGTTATGGTTACTGAGTTCATAGAAAGTGTGGCCGTGATGAGATCAGTTAAGTTTATCCATTGTAATGTAAATCATGGTTTTAGGCATGGTTTTAGAAAAATTTGTAATTTTGTGTAATGTAAATGTAATTTCCATATAATGTAGTGTGAGCATAAATTGAAACTGAATTGCCAACATTGTCAAATGTGTTAATCCTTGTCAACTGTGTTACAGTTGATGGGTAACACAGTTGACGGGTAACACAGTTGACATGTAACACGGTTGACATTTCGGACATTTTAGGGCCGTTTTTGCAAACTGCTGGCCTTGGACTAGTTAGTAGTTGACCTTGATTAACTTATGTTTTTATATTTTTTCTCTACACATTTATAAATATAACATGTGACGTAAGTTTACCAGAACATATTGATAACACAGTTGACGGTCAATTAATCTACTCTATGCGCAGACAATAATATAGATAATATACTGAAGAGGAGAATTTATGACTTACCACACTGTCTTCACATTTCCCTCCAAAAAAAGAAATGTATCACAGTGATGTTGGACATGTGACTTTGGAACAAACCATTGCTGATTTATAGGGGTTTTTATAGGGAGTAACACAGTTGACACTGATTTCTCGGACATACACAAAATGGATGATTAAATGTAGATGCATGAGCAAAATATTTTTTTAAACACCTTTCTCACAAGTTAATGATTATTTTGGACAAATATTTATAAGAAATATATACAGAAACATGCATTCTAGAGCTAATCTGAAGAGCAAAACCTCACATTTACCAAATCGGACAGCACAAAAACAGCAACTTCCAGTATAGAATATGCCATTTTTGCACGATAAAAGATGGGTATCTGTTGGATTTTTGTATTAAATGAATTAGAAATGTCCCCTGATATAAAAGTGATCATTGATTGAAGTGAAAAGTTCATGATTTTTAAAAAAAATGATAATAGAGTCCATGGACATGAGATGTACCCCTAAATATAGAATGACCCTTCTCTTTACATCTGTAAATATCATCAAGCTGGTTTTGTCATTTATGAAGCAAACAGTTTGATCATCTGAGAGATTTCCAGGGGTCTGTGATTATAAGAGCAGAAGTTTCATTAATTCCTCAGTTTTACTCACTTTCGAATTCAAATTTAGTTTCTCATTAATTTATCAATATCACATTTAACTAACTACCAATTATTACTAAAAAAGCGTTCATTACAGCTTTCTACAATAATGCTTAAGAAAATATGTCATTTTAAGCTTAATGGTAGATATAAGACAGATATTTAACGCCAGTATGCTGGTTTAATAAGTGCTTACAGAGAGCTTAGTCTCTATATATATAGCCTTACAGTCAGTTAGCACAACTGCAAGATCCACTCACATTAGCATCACAAGCACAAGTGTGAACGGGCCTGAGGATTTAAGCCAGAAACCAGATGAAGGACCGAGACGCCCTCTCCACACACACCCAGCCCTGATGTTGGACACCAGCGAAGAAGAAGCTTCCAGAGCTAAGTTTGTTTTTCACTCCCTTACAGAACTAATCTACAGGAATCCTGCAGGAGTTTTCACTTGTGTTGGATGTTCCTGCATGTTTCTGTTGTACTGAAGGGTTCATTCTAGAACATGTAGGAATGCCCTGCACACACTGCGCTGTTCAGCACAAGCGAAAGTCTAGACTAGAGAATAAAACTCTGATAGTTGCTGTAGTTGTATTCATGCTATTTTTATTTAATTAGATTCAAGTACATTTCATGGGACTATTTTTGATATATTATGCTCTGGCTGTTGGCAGCAATGAGACAAAACAATGAGTCTTAACAAGTAAATTAATAAAATTAAGAGTAAGAATAGATAGGCAAGTATAAAAAAATTAACCATTTCTCTAAATCATTTCAAAATTATGCATTTATGCAAACATCCACGACATGTCAACATTCAAGAGATATGAGTCTGTATACTGTACACTTTTGCCTTTTATAACATGAAGATGCAAATCCAGCTATTTTGTTTTTAATCCAACTCCCATCTATTTGGGTGGATGCAAACACAATTATTTGCGAGACCTGGTATGTCCTTGAGGTAGACACAGGTTGAATGTATGTCTGTGCATTTGATCAGTTCACCTGAGTCAATCCCTCTTTCTTTTAAAATGCTTGTTGCTGTTATCCCTGATTCTCTGACTTTGCTGATGTCTTTACTTGTTGTTTTCATAACCTCAGTGAAGGCATGACCCTCTCCTTGCGCACTGCCTACGTCTATAAATGATCGTACTAATGCGACAGGCCCATGTTTGGTTTGAACTGCATGGTTGATTCTTTTAGATAAAGATTTTGCTCCTTTTGAATGAATTCGCTTGCCATTAACCACAGCCCTAGAATAGAAACTGAAAGCTTTATTTGCACTGAAACCGGACTCTTGAAGGAGATGAGACTCTCTTGGGCTTGGCTGTCGTACATGTGGGCATCCAAGAAACATCACGCTAGAACTACCAATACACTTTATCACAATCCCAACATGTTTTCAACAAAGCTTTTGCTTTGCTGTGTTTGTTCATCATTGAATACAGCAGCAATGAGTCGTGGAACATGTTGGTAAAGGTTAAACATGTTAACAATTGGTTCTGCTTCAGCTTGTGTGCCATGAAAGAGTTTCTGAAGGTGTCCATTCTGGGACTCATATAAGAATGCACTGTGACTCCATAAAGGACCCCAATGTTTCACAGATGCTGCTGCATGTACAAGCATGTGGACATTATAAGACACATGACACTTTCCATACTGAGACTCAAACGGCCCACAAATGCTTTTAAAAGGCCATCAGCTTTGTCAATGTCGTGGGGGGAATTGAATCTTGAAGGAGAATGTATGTAGCCTGTACTAGAGAAGTAGTAAATGGTCAAGATATTGTCTGGGTAAAATGCCGAACAAACAGGGAAGGCTGTAAAATAAGAGAAAGTGTCTGTATTCCGAAGCTTTCCAATATTTACGCAAAGGAATTGAACGGGGTGGTCTTGTTATACTTGTAGGTGGTTTAATGGCAAGTAACCTTCTTTCAATTTGCTCGATTTCTCTTCCAATGGACCAAGGCTCTGTATGGTATTTGGAGTCAAACCATAGGGTAGTCAGCTGGCGACAAACACCAAGTAATATGCCATGCATGTAATCATATGCAAATCCAGAAACCATATTAAAACACATCAGCAGCATTAGAGGAGATGGACCTTTTACACCATTTATGCATGTTCCAGAATCAACAGCTTGGTGTGTTTTTGTGTGATCTCAGCTCTGGCTCTGTTGACTGCAAAGGATACACCCTTGTAAATCCATTACCCTTTTCTACAACTTCACCCTTCTGATAACACCAGTTACAACCATGCTCTCCATTAAATTGCTTGACATTCTGTACATCACAACGAGCCACTGAATCACAAATGCAAAGCAAACTGTATACATGGACTATTGATTTTTCACCTTTCCACTGACAAGGTAACCCTTGGTTTTCAAGACTTCGCAATTCATTAACAAATGATTGCAGAAACGAGTTCATTTCTGGCTTTTTTGGCCCAAACCACAAACCGCCAAGAATGACGTGCTTTGCCCTCAGATTAGGGGGGAGCTCGTTGATTGTGACTTGAAGAGGCCAGATATGAAAAGGAGAAGATTTGAAAACTGGAACACCATCTACATTCCAGGACACTGAAATATTCGTTGATTTTGGGTCATTTAGTGCATCAATCGATTTGTACATAGTGCCATCAAATATGTCTTCAACATTTTGTGAGTTGCGCTTTGTCCTTGACCATTTGTAATTCAAAGATCAAAAATCTGTATCCTGAAATTTACCTCTTAATTGATCTGAAATAGATAACCTGATAAAGACAGAGCCAGATGTGATTAGGTTGTCCATGTCCCCTGGGGTACCATTGCATGAAGCACAGTGGGTGGGGATTTCATTACCAAAGAAATATTGGCAGGATGGGCAAATATACTGGACTTCAAAAGTGCCACAGTGAAAGGATTTCATGAACTTGTATAAGCTATCTGGAACACCATTGGTTGAATCAGGACAGTGGAGATTGATAAGATCTAACAAGTCACTCAAAGCCACTTTGGATGTTGTAAGCCTGAGGCTGTGGGCAAGTATACACAGCAGAGATTCTTCATTAGTGATTTTGGCATTTGGATATATGTTTTCCTCACTGGCACACTCCTCTCTTTCTTCTGTGCTTCCCTCACAAACTGCACTGTGGTTTCTGACCATCTAGAAAGTAAATATTGCACTAATTACAAGCTGACACATAAAGAAGTGTGTGCTTTTAAAAAAAGCATGAGGCTATAGACTAGATACATATTCTACACCGTATTCTCACATGAGTCTGTGGAAAGTTCTCATCAGCTGTGCTAAAAACATCACCCTCGTCATCAGCAGAAAAGCCTTCCTGTCAGAAATTGTGCATTTATTGTACATTAAAACAAAATCCATATGAACACCGATATCTACAAAAGTATGCAAAAAGCATTGGATTAGAAAAAAAGATCAGAAATTCATTCTCACATCAGCATCTGAAAAGTTCCCATCAGCATCGCTGACGGCCTCATTCTCTTCATCAGTAGGAAAGTTTCCCTGTGAGACATGTACAGGTACTTGGACCAGTTTTATGCATGTACTTAAATTTTGATATGTTCTGGCTGAAAAAGGGTCAAAGAATTGCCAACATTATGACAACAAGGAAGCACAATTCTAAAGAAGATTAATTGTAAAAAAAAAAAATAATAAAAAAAACACTATTCTCACATGAGCATCAGGGCCGTTCCTGTCAGATTTGCTGATATTGTCACCACTGTCATCATTGGAAATGTTCTCCTAGAAGTATGAAATTATAAACATACAGAAGCATGTTAGACATGGCTTCTTGACTACAACCAATGGCCATGAATTTATCACTGAAAATGTTTTTAGGCCAACATTAAAACCTAAATGACTTCAACTCTATCGGGAATAAGCCATGTCTTGTATGATCTTCTCTTTTTTGCTCCTGAAGAAGAAAAAAGAGCAGACTTCTTGCTTATTTGATTAATGTAAGTCAATATGTAATTGTACAATAAGAAACAAATTGCCTTAAATACAGTTATTTGCATTCAATATATATATATTCTGTGTCCATCGCCTTTGTGTAGCTGCGGGAACAGGTGCCTCTTCATTTAAGTACACTTTATACTCCATATCCTTCAAAAAGAAACACGTTAGTGTTATTTCTTTGTAAATATAATAAAGAATATATTTTTTGCATTACCCGAATAGCTTAATCCAAATGAGAACATTTCCTAAAAATGACTACAATAACGAATCTGGGTATTTGACAAAATTGACTTAGTTAATAGGAAGACATATTTTATTTTAGAAGGCTATTTTATTAAAGAAAAGAAAAGTTTGGTCGTAAAAGACTCAGTGTTGTCTGTCACCCTGAAAAAGACGCTCGTGTAATTTGCATAAAGAACCGGTAAATGACTCTTTTCACTGCGGTGACGTGTTTCATTGACGCCCACTTGCTTCGCGTAGCCGATTCACGTGACATCACTGCACGTCATTCATCAACGGTCACTTTGTCTAGTGAAGGTAAGTCCGCCTTTTATTATATAATTGTATCGTTATAATGCTTTAAATGACTGTTCTGTACTACCATATACCACCTATATCAAAACTTTTTTTAATAAATGACTATAAAAAGTTAGCTTTATCTATTGCTAACAAAAAACATTACTTTTTTTGCTAATAATTGATATCATTGTACCTTTTTGTTACCTTTGATGATAAATAAATGATCTGCACCGGACGAGGCCGAGAGTCGCTGGCTGGTTGCGTTAAAGGTAACACTGTTGTCATGGATACAATCAGCTGAAGGCAACCATAGACTGTAAAAAAATATGGACGTAGTGTCCGTGACGTCACCCGTAGGTTTCTGAAGAGCATGTTTGAAGCCTAAAGTGGGCGGAGCCGGCCGTCGCCATCTTGGCCTCGCGTCACTCCCGGATAACAGAAAATGGGCAATCTGAAACCACGCCCACCTAGCTCGACGTGATCGAGTTAGCTTATGCTACTGACAGTACCAGGTCTGCGACTGCGCTAAAGTGACACTTGATGATGTCAAGCCAATTAAAAGTTCCTGTTTTTGCCCTTCGAAATATTATAATAGCCTAGTTAAAAGACATGGCTACAAGTGAGACTGTGTATCGTGATTCTGTACTCTTCTGCTAGTTGAAAATGTATTATGCAGTAATTTAATATTACTCTGAGAGTGTGTGTGACAGTGATTTATGTGCATAACATGTCAGTCACTCTTTTTTTTATAGTGGTCCGTCAGCGCGGCGTCGCTCGTCAAGTTCGTAGAGAGCTTATTCAGTCCATTTTAAATTCTGATTTTGGCCGCCTCTCAAATGGGTTAAACCATTATATTTATATATATTGACGTTTTTAAATCTGAAAACTCCAAAAAGCAACGAAATTGCCAGACATCCATTAGTGCATGTTAGTGCATGTTCACAGAGGAAAACAACTGAAATACAGCGCTGGTTGTTCTCTCGAACGATACTCGACGACAGCGACGGAATCCTAAGCCGTGGACGCAGTAATGGGTGTATTAAATTGTATGAAATAATCCCGAAAAAAGCACAAGCACTGCAGAGATGGCAAGTTCAGCAGCAACATTAGCTGAGGTGAAGTGACGGCTAGTAACAGCAGACAAACGGCTAGCATTGACATCAGCGCAACCCACCTGTCACTCAAGTGGCCACACCCTTAATTAATAATAATAATAATAATAATAATAATAATAAATTTTATTTGTAAAAGCACTTTACATTTTAAGGAAAAAATCTCAAAGTGCTACAGGTCTGATTATGCAGAACTTTAAATATTAATCAACTAAACGGATGAGTTATAAAAAAATTCACCCCCCTCACAGTTGTTATGAAGGGCAACATTAGCTGTATAGACCAAAGCCACATAGAGATCCAGGCTGTAAACATGTTTTCTTCTGCTGTAAAGTTGGTCATTTTAACATGGGGGAGATACAGATTTGACTCACTTCTGCAGCCAGCCTCTAGTGGCCAGTCGATGAATTGAACTTCCGTGTTGGTTTCAAGAGAGAGACGGGGAGGTTGCATCACGCATTGGCATTGGCGATCCATAAGACTGTAATGTCGTAAATATTAATAATAGGATGAATTTGAGCATTTATTATTCGAATATTAAATAAAATAAGGAATGGAACTTGAATAGTATTATAGAGGAAGATTGACAGCCCTAATACTCATGCTCATGCTCTCCCTCTCTCTCTCTCTCTCTCTCTCTCTCTCTCACACACACACACACACACACACACACACACTCATGGTCTCCCTCCCTCTCTCTCTCACACACACACACACACACACACTCATGGTCTCCCTCCCTCTCTCTCTCTCTCTCTCTCTCTCTCTCTCTCTCTCACGCACACACACTCATGCTCTCTCTCTCTCTCTCTCTCTCTCTCACACACACACACACACACACATTAAAAAAAAACAGTGTAGAGGCTTCATTTAACGGATGTGAATTGGACTCTGCTTCGCTCTGACAGTTTCAATAAATAAAATAAATAATTTGTGAAAACACATTGTTTGTTGTGAAGTTATTCCCACTCATGAATCCTGCAGAAGACAACTTGCAAAGTCCTGTATAATTGATTATATATCCACAACATTCCTGCAGGAACTGTGAATATTATATTATAAACCCTGCAGGGATGTAATAATTCCTGCCTGTTTTCCTTCATAATATTCCTGTGGGTTATTTGTGTAAGGAGAGGAGGAGCCAGATCATGATGGGTTGTGTTAAACAGTGCTCTCTGTGCACAGACTGAAGATGAGCATGAACACTGGCGCTGAGTGTACCCGATGTAAACTCTGCGGTACTACGATTAAAGGGTTAGTTCACCCAAAAATGAAAATTCTGTCAGTAATTACTCACCCTCATGTTGTTCCAACCATGTAAGTCTTTCGTTCATCTTCGGAACACAAATTAAGATATTTTTGATGAAATCTGACAGAATTCTGACTCTTCCATAGGCTTCCAGTGTGACCGAAACTCACCGGCCCAGAATAGTTATTAAAACATCGTTAATATAGTCCAAGTAACTACAGTGGCACTACATTAAGTTTATCATGCGACGAGAATACTTTTTGTGCGCAAAAACAAACAAAAATAACGACTTTATTCCACTTTTCATTTCCTTCTCTCTGGGCCTCGTAGTGTTTTTGCGCTGCGCGTCTGTGTTGCACGTCATCACGCAACACACACATGACCGGCGTCGGCCAATAGTGAGCCTACGTGGTGACGTGTAACACAGACGGGCTGTGCAAAAACACTACGCGAACCAACTAGAGGTCGAGAGAGAAGGAAATGAATAGTGGAATAAAGACGTTATTTTTATTTGTTTTTGCGCACAGAAAGTATTCTCGTCGCTTGATATACTTAAGATTGAGCCACTGGAGTCACTTGGACTATATTAACGATCTCTTTAATAACTTTTCTGGGCCAGCAAGTTTCGGTCACATAGAAGCCTATGGAGGAGTGAAACATGGCTCAGATTTCATCAAAAATATCTTAATTTGTGTTCCGAAGATGAGCGAAGGTCTTACGCGGTTGGAACAACATGAGGGTGAGTAATTACTGACAGAATTTTCATTTTTGGGTGAACTAACCCTTTAAGTACAACAGCTCTAGAGTTCGCTAAGATACCACCTTCATAACTTGCCTTCAGGGAGGAAGTCTGTCGCCTTCACAACCTACAGTCGCTGCTGTGTTGGGAAGGAGAGTATGTGACCACAGGAAAGCGGAGGGCATTACTCAGAGGATTTGCGGCATGATCGAAAAAGATATGATGCCAGTTAGCACCACTGATGGTGAGGGATTTCGGGAGTTACTACACTTCATGGAGCCAGGATATAATATTCCTTCTCCACCGACCATAACTACCCACTTGGAAGCACGCTACAAAAACAAGAAGGCTGAGCTTAAAACACAGTTAGCCGCGGCTAATGTGGCTCTGACGACGGATTGTTGGACGGCGCTGACTACAGAAAGCTTCATTACAATCACTCTCCACTACATTGAAAACGACTGGCGGGTAAAGTCAGCAGTCCTTCTCACGGAGAGCCTCTCAGAGAGACATACAGCTGATAATTTAGCTGACAAACTCAACCAGGCTGTGGAGTCATGGGGACTCACCGGGCGTGTAAAAGCCTGTGTGCATGACACCGCTCGGGACAATGTCTCAGCAAACAACCCCGCGCGAGTCAGCTGGAAATCAGTTTCTTGCTTCGCACATACTTTAAATCTGGCCGTCAACGACGGATTCGCTGCTGCTGGTGTCAACCCAGTAATTGCAGCCGCTGGCAGGCTGGCCAAACACTTCAACCACAGCACACCAGCCACGAAAGCGCTAGAAGCAAAACAAAAACAAATGCAGCTGCCAGCTCATCGGCTCATTCAGTCCTGTAAAACCAGGGGGAACTCTGCAAGGTTTGGCAGACTCGTAGAACAGCGGTGGGCCGTGTGTGCTGGACTATCAGACCGCTCAGAGACCAAGCCTACAGATGCGAGGACGCTGGAGTTGAGAGACGACTTCTGGCAGCTGACGGAGGACATGGCGCCAGCACTGGAGGCTCTCAAATGTGCGACTACTGTCATGTCTGCAGATACTGAAGTATCCATATCCAACACGCACCCCATCACATTCAGTCTGATAAACACTCAAGACGGCAGATGGAGACAGCAGCCGAGCGGCAACGTTCATATTGATAAATCTCAAAGTCACCGTGGTTTTGGGTGTACGCTGGAAATTTGGTGTACGCACTTTTGATAAATGAGGGCCATTGTCACAGTGTAAACTGCGTTTTTATGCGGTTGTACCCTTGTCACGTCAAACCTTATTAAATAAAACTCTGATGCTAGCTTTCTCCTTTATTTAATTTTAACAGGTTGAGTCTGAAGACCTCACATCAACAACACCAATGATAGCAACCCTCGTCATAAGCACCTGGGATTTCTGATCCCAGCAAGCAGGATCTCGGCTCGTTCCCAACTGCTTGAACTGGCTATGGCAGAACATGTGGGCTCCACATCAACAAATGAAGCCACCACTGGAGATGATGTGCCAGTCCTTCAGAGACACACTTCTGCTATGGCTCTTCTACTGGGTGAAAACTACACCACCATCAGCAACGATGACAGAGAAAAGGAAGTGGACATGTTCCTGAAGGAGCCCTCACCACTCCTTGACTCCAGTCCCACAGAATGGTGGAAAGTCAAATGTGGCACGACGATATCTGTGCACACCTGGCACGTCTGTCTCATCTGAATATCTTCCTTTCTGTTCAGCAGAAGAAAGAAATTCATACAGGTTTGAAACAACATGAGGGTGAGTATATGATGTTTCATATCTTTAATGTTTCACATGCAACAGGTGAGCCAGTGCACAATTATTTTTTATATATTTAAATTTGCTGTGCATCATTTATTTTGTTAAACTAAATGCCATTATCTGTACCGTATCCCAACTGTTACAATAGAACATCACTTGAGCAATATAACATGCATTTTTATTCAGTATATAAGCAATATTTTGCTTTTTATGTTAAAGACACTATTGATACTGTGAGAAATTTACATTCTCAGGAAAGTAGCCGCTTATCAGTTAATCGTTAATAGTTAATCGGCTACTTGACCTGGGATTTCTGACGGACTTAACGGCAAAACTGAATGCACTCAACACTGAGATCCAGGGAAAACCCGACCCCTATCCCACATGATAAGCGCAGTGAATGCGTTCAAGGCCAAGCTCGGTTTTTGGACCGCACATCTGAACGGCAGGAGACTAACACATTTTCCCAACCTGGAAAAAATGCCACACACCATCAAAGACAAGGATGCGTCCCAACCGGAGCAGTACGGCGCTCACCTGGACAAAGCTGCGACGGAGTTCAATCGGCGTTTTGGTGAGTTAGACGTCATGGAAGACATTGCTGCATTCGTCTCAAACCCATTTCAGCCCATTGATGTAGAACAGGTAGCAGCCAAACTCCATCAAGGATTAGCTTTGCAAAGTGGTGTTGACATGGAGATAACTGATTTGCAGAATGACACAGAACTGAAAGCCAGATCAGGGGACAGTGAGTTTTGGGGACTTGTAAGTAGAGAGAAGTTTCCTCTGCTCACTGCATGTGCACTAAGAGTGAGTGCCTACTTTGGATCCACTTACCTCTGTGAAATGGCATTAAATGAAAATAATAAACTCAAAGTATAGGAGCCGCCTTACTGACAGACACCTCAGAGACGGCCTCAGACGGGCTGTCTGCAGCTATGAGCCAAACTACAGAGAACTCGCAGACAGGATTCAATCACAGGACTCGCACTGACTCGAGTGAACATTACTGCACACGCTTTGCCTGTTGGTATTGTGAAAGTGATGCTGCATAAAATGGACTAGACCTGCATTTAGTTTCATTTACTGGGGAAGTTATTGCCATTAATCTGCTTTCTTAAATGATACAAAGTAAATAACAAACATACATGAAGCAAGATCATAAGCTTCACAATTAACTGTTATTAAAGGCACTACATATGATCTGCTCATTACAAAATGTGTTGATTTTTTTCCCACTATGAACAAAATAACCTAGGGTCCTAGGCCTTATATACATAATTCATAAATGCTGTTCATTATTAGTTCACGATACCTAATGCATTAATTAATTTTAAAGTTCCCTTTTATCACCTAATTGTTCAAAGGCCCTACCTACATAATTCTATAAAGCAAATAGAAAATAGGCCACATTCCTTTCCTATTTGTATTCGTATGAATTTAATGCGACTTAAAATTGATGTTGTGATGTAAAGTTCTTAATGCAATAGCTACGACCTGTTTAATACACCAAGTGCAGTCTGCCTAAATAAAAGTCCTCAAGTTGGAAGTATTTTGGCTTTCTTTCTCTCGCTTCATTAGGTAGATCTTGCCTTTAATCAGGACTGAGGTCAGGGATCTTGGGCTCGAAAAGGTTGGTGACCACTGCTGTACTGGACGAAAACTCAAATACTTCTATACTTCACATTAGCATCCATTTTGTGTCATAACTCTTATAACATAACAGTGAAATTTACAGTACTCACTTTCTCTCTGGACGCACGCAACTTTAAACACTCAAAGGAACATAACGTAGATCAAATAACTGCATTTAGTCAGGGAATTTCACGGCTCGTTCTCGCTGAAGATGACGGCTGACGCAAGACTGGATCGCGGCGCGCGCGCCCTCTGGAGCACTCCAGCTGCGCTCCGTCAAAATAAGAGTCCCCGCAACCGGGAAGAGAGCGCTCTTATCCGTCCACGTCGTAAATCAGTGGCTGAGTCCCAATTCGTCTGCTTATACTACGACCTAAAAGTATGTACTTTTTTGTGAGGAAAAAGTACATACTTTTTAGTGCGTAGCAAAAGAGTATGCACGTTCTGGGACATACTTCGATGACGTCATGCAACGTGAACGAGAACGTGGTTGCCTAGTTACGCACACCACGACTGTTAATAAAACATTTTACATTTCATTCATTCTTATATGTCCAATATAATTTTATTTTTCTATATTTTTTTCCACAATACATTCACAATGTGTTCAACCAAATGTAGGAGTGAAGCAGGGCTTCGTCTTAGATCAACCAAACGCATGTCGCTTGTGAGGCGGCTGGTTCTGACGTTCATGTGCAAATGTAACGAAAGCTACTTATTTTCTGAGTTAAAATATTTAAAGTTTATAGTATAACTATTGTTTAACGTATTTTATACTTCATTTTATACGCAGTGTTGGGTGTAACGCGTTACAAAGTAACATTAAAAAAAGTAATATTATTGCACCATGTATTTTAAGGAAGAACATTTATTTATTTACGATACATTATTCATTCACAAAGAAAATTGGTGTCCTTAAAGGTTGGATTTTTCCTAATTTTTTAAATTAAGGCATTACGTTCAATTTCCAAAATATGATTTTTTATTCCTCTTTTTAGTCAACTTTAGCATGGGTGTATTCACTTTTACATAGCACTGTATACACACACACACACACACACACATACATATAAACAAGCATACACACAGTGATAATAAATTACCCAAAATTATCTTTCCATTGCAATCAAACTGTAATTCAGTGTTCTCATCTGTACATTTTCTTAACTGCTTCACAACCGTATTGTTCCGTGCAACATTTTTGTGGTGCAAAATATTTCTTGCAAGGAATATGTGGGATGATGGTTTCATCATGTTGAGGAAGTAGTTCTTTTTCTTCATATCTGAAAAGAGTTGCTCAGCTGTCTGACTGTTTATTTTTCCTGCAAGCTCCGGGACAAGGCCAATCTTTCTCAAGCAATCCCTAAGATCCTTACTGTTATTCTGATGGAACACATCAGACAAGACATAATGGTCACATGAACCAGTAACAGGATGACCATCCTGATCAGCTGGTTCTTTCCTGTGGTTAAGCCATGGCAAACTGACTTTCAAGTCATTTTCTGATGCCTTCTTGATATTTTCTTCAGATGGTTGCAGTAATCGACCCTCAAAAGGATTAAATAATTTCTTTGAAGGATGGTTTGCATGCGAGGCTAGTCCCCTTGGGTAGTCGTACACAGTAACATTGGGAACATGTTTCCATGAAAGCAGGAGATCAGCATAATCACGAGGGCTCTCTGCTCTGATGTTAAATTTCACAGAGTACACAACCCCACAAGGGCAGGTTATAACAGCCCAGCCACCTAAGTGAAAGACATGTCAATTCATAATCCATGAATACTCAATATGTCCATCTTTATACATTATTATAATTAGAGATCTTAAAATTGACAAAAATCACATCGCCTCAATTTGAACAGCAAAATGATTATGTAAACAAGAACTGTTATATCAATACTTTTATGCCACCCTAATACATAACTGTACAGTCTGACTTACCAGATGCACCCCACACTTTTTCAAAAACCTTGTTGTAGGTGACTCTATTTGACATCCTCTCTTTTAGTCGGATAATTAAATCCATTTTAGAACCTTTGTGATCTACACTGTTAGACCTTACCGGGTTTTTTTTACAGTATAATACTGGCAACACTGTTGCCAGTAATTTACTGTTAATTGTACAGTTCTTTACTGTAAAAATGCACTAAAACTCGAGTTAACTAATTTCACTTGCAGAAACCGACTGCCTTAAATTGACCAACTGTCATTTAAATGTATTAACTAAAATTTATAATGCATTAATAACGTGAGCAAAGTATTACTGTGAACTTATTTCATTTGAAACCACAACAAAACTTTTGTAAATAAAGAGATTTCCACTGGACCAGCAACTACACAGTCACCGCCTGTTAAATAAAGCAACATGCAGCATATCATCAATGTTTGTAGATCTTCTGCTGGACTGAAGCACAGGCTCTACTCTTCAGCACAACAGTGACCCAAAAAATACATTTTACAGTAAACTATAAACCTGTTTTATAACTTACAGTTTATTACTGTTAAAATACATTTTGTGGGTGTGTCTTTTTATCTTAGACTGTTAACCCTTTCAACCCCACAGGGAAATCCACACTACAAAGAGTAAAAAGTAACATTGAGACAGTGTTGCAGTGAGATAATAAAGGGAATATGTAAGTGATTGTTGAGCATTGGTGATGAACACCTGCTGTTAGAACAGAAAATAGAGAAACACAAGAAATACAACTGACTTCCAGCCATTACACATTTGTACACTTATTATTAACCAGTATGACTTTATTTCATACATCTACGGAAGTTGTTATTAAGATGTTTAATTGAAAATGTTTGATTTGAAGTTACCATTATAGAGATCAGTGCTTGCTTTAGTTGGGATGCTGATGCTAAAACATTAGTTTTTTTTATTTTTGCTGCTTGAGCTGTGTTTTTGCAAGTCACACTTGTGCACACACACACAGTTTATGAACGATTGTGGTTATGATGACAAAATCATCATATTGCCTGTTCATTCACTAAAGTATTCATTTTCACTCATTCAGAGTTAAATCCTCAATTAAAAGTGTTACATTACCACACTGTGAAACCACAAAAGTAAATTACAAGGTTTTTTTTTTTTTTTTTAACATGCATAACCAGAGAAACAGAGCTACACTGACTTTTAGAAACACAGAGATATCACAATTTAGCACATAATTCTCAACAATGGTGGCAATATATATATTTTTTATTCATGCAGCAGTGCATGCTGGGAGTTTTATATTATCCTGGAACCCAGCATGCATTGCGACATGAAACTTTTGATTGTCACCATTGTTGAGATTCATGTGCTGATTGTTGATGTCTGTGTGTGTCCAGGATAAGCAGGAGATCAACATTTTTTAATGCACTATATGATTATGATATTTTTCATAAGAACTTATTATAGTATTAATTGATTTTATGTTGTAGATTTACATATATGGTAAATATGAAATACCCATAAAGAATAAATACAGAAAAAAAGAATAAATACAGAAAAGATCAGAGAATCAGACATGTCCAGGATGATTGTGACATCACCACAAAAGCCAAAAACACCTGATCATCTTCCTCTTGACTTATTCTTGCCATAACAAATGTGTTTTATAAACTCACTGTTACAGCAGTCAGAGAGAGATGAATGGTAAGAAGTCAAGGGACAAGAGACCAACTAAAGCAAATACTGATCTCCATCATGGTGACAACAAACTTTATTATTAACTAAATCTCTTTTAAATCTCAACAAGAACTTTTGTACATGTGTGAAAGAAATAATGTTAAACTGGTTTGTAAACTGGTTTCACACTCAGTGTTCCTGGAAGTCAATTGTAGTTTTTGTGTTTCTCTTTTTTCTGTTCTTGTTTCTCTGTCCTTCAGTGATTCTGCTTATCAGGTGTTCATCAGTTTCTCAATTCACTCACTTCTTTACATTCACTTTGTCAAGTGGACTTTATTAGTGAACTAGGGAATAGTGAATGAGGGTATAGGGTGTGATTGGGAAAACAGCCTCTGAGTGTCGACTTTGAGCACTGTTAATTCACAGTATATTCCTGTAGGCTATTTTTGTTTTCTACGGTATATTACTGTTTTAATGGAAAATGGTATGATATTGTCAGAATTTGGCCTTTTTTTACAGCAAGGGTTAACAGTGTATTCCACATCCCATACAAAGAGCCCTTATTTCCTCAACCTAGCCAAAAAGAAAAATTGTAACAAAATTATTACACATCATGACAAAACATCTCAATTAAAATATTTTTGTGATGAAACAAACCATACCCGGAGATTTAGCAGCTCATCTGCAAGCCTTTCTTCTGTAAGTGGAACGTCATCCTCAGATGAGTCTTGTGACACATGAAGCTTAGCGTACTCTGTGTTGAGAACGATGTTGGATGATCTGGTATGAATACCAATCCATGGCGCCCAAAAGCTGTAGCTTGGGGGCACAACGAAGGGGTTCCTCATCCCACCTAATAATTAAAGAGAAAGAAGTTAAACTGCGGTTAAAGAAAGAAACTTAGGTAAAAGGCTGTATATCTGAAAAGTGATGCGAGACATACTTGTATAAAAACCTCGGCTTATCATCTCTACTGTTACTGCCTCCCAAAACTTCTCACTATCCACGTAGCCATCATAATTTGGTGGAGGGGGGTCAATTTCACTCACTACAATCAATTAATAAAATTAAACAAAGACTATAGTATTTCAAAGTAGGATATATTTAGATTACATTAATTTACATTTCAATTTATGCATGAATGCAATTTATGCCCATGAAATGATAGGATTATGAAAATGTAAAAAAAAAAAAAAAACTTTACAATGTGGATGTGATTGGATAAATATATTTTGTGAATAAATTAAGAAACTATAGTTATAAATAAACATTTAAATATATCAAACTATAATGTTTAAACATACCAGGCATGCCAAAGGCTCCCTTTTTGTGGAGATCCATGACGACTACACTTGGGTAGTGCCCACAAGTGACACAATTGTAATGATAATCCAGTTCTGTCATGGCCTCAAAGTGCAAATAGGCTTGTAAAACAAGTTCATTTTTAGGAAAAGGCCCACCTTCAATTGAATGTAATGTTTCCATTACCCTGCTTACTGCCGTACTATTCTGGAATTAAACAAGTTAAAAAATACATTGAATTAATTAATTGAATGAAAAAAAAAACAGCGACTTTAAAAGTTCATAGGAAAACAACGCATTGGGATTATGACATACCTGTACTGAGTTTCTTAGGAACATGCACAAATGCAGTGACAAAAGAATGTGGTCATTGAAATTATGTATTCCATCTGACCACTCTTGGTACCTATATACCATTTCACAGCGTGGGCACTGTCTGTAGTAAGTAGATATGCCTAAAGAAGTAAATAAATGCATGAATCTAAAATATCCATAAAAATATCTGAAAGCACATCTTAATGTAATATTACAATAATCGACCATACCTTGGATTACACCAGAAAATGTCACTATTTTGGCATCTTTTGTGATGAGTCTTGGATCACTTAAGCTTTCTTTGAAACAGCCTTGTGAATACAAGATTTCCTTGGCATTGAGCAAGGGCAGTACCAAGAGTTTTTCTTAACATCATACGAGACCATTACTCTGCCAAGTCTGCTGTAATATGAGCGGTTTTTTCAAACACAGACACATGCAATTTGTTGAGTTGGTCTCCAATTTGTACAGACACTGACAATGGAACGTCTTCGGCCAGAGTTTCCTTCTTCAGATCAATTAACTGGTGTTTCCTTGCATCTCCAAACCACTTCTGGTCAACCATCATACACAATGTTTCTTCTGCCAGATCAGTCTGTATTTGACCAACACGTGGAAAATAGGATAAAGACTGCAAGTGGTCACACTCAAATGGCAGAATACCACTTCTGTGGGCAAAGTCTCTGGTAACACAGCACTCATCCAATTCACACTCAGACCTTTGTGACTCTCCCCGGGTATTTTTCAGGACATGGATTGGAGTGGATGCACCATGGAAAGACTTTAACAGCAAAAATTCAATTTTTGCCATCAACACACTGGCATCTTAAATACCTTTTGGATGATACAGTCTCCCTGCGTTCAGTGTGTCGTCTTTGGATGTGCTTTCTTAAGTTGTTTTTTAATAATGTCAAATTACAGTGCACACACACAACTGTATTAGGCTTCACATTAGCAGTCCTCGGACCTTTTTCTTCTGCTACTGAAGTTGCTTGAAACAACATGTTTAAAGGTCAGTCTTTACTACTGCACTTTAATGTTACTAATGTTTTAAGATCACTGTGCATACTAACTTTTATACAGTATATTATATTAGGGTTGCAGCAGTATGACAGTTTCATGGTTAAAAGAGAGTTATATCTCACACATTTGCTTATTTAAAGTACTGTAATGTACTATTGCTCTATATAAAATCTTAAATCCAGAGATCAAGGTTTTAGCCCATGCTATTTTCAGTAGATGCCCAACTTAACGCTATTTAGCCTACTGCATCCCTTCCATCCGTAAACTGTGATGAGCTTTGTTTCTAGTCAAAAATATAGCAAAAAGAGTTGGGCAGAATATCCAAAAGCTGTATGCAAGTAAAAGTACTTATAGAAATAATTACTTAAGTATATGTAATAACATTTATTGTTATTGGAGTAGGAGTAAAAAATGATCCAATGACAAATGATTTTTAACAATATTAGATTTTAGATAGTCAATATTAGATAGTCATTTAAAAATGACTCTCACATTTTACTGAGCAGGACCAGATACCATTAAACCACGATAATTTCTGAAACTGTTTTTGTACTGTGAAAATCTCATACCACTGCAACCCTGAGTAGTACAAGTTTACAAGTCGGTTACCTGTAGAACACTGGAGTTCAGATTCAGGTGTAACTGCTGGCTTGCTCCTATTATCCATTAGGTTTTTGGTCTTCATGTTTGGAAGAGAGTCTTATAAAGCAATAGAGATATTACCAGATACAACAGATCACTCAACATGGAGAGGATTATGCCAAATAAATATGTGACATTTTGTTTTTGTCAAGAAGTCTGACCTCTGTTTGAAGAAGCGGAAGTTGTCGATGTGGGATCTTGTCTTTTTGCTGTATCACAAAACCTCTCCACTTTCAATGCAGGGCTCTCTCTAATGCAGGGTTCAGCTCCAAACCTCTGTGCTACTGAGCTGCACTCGTGCTGTATGCTCAGACCCACTGCAAAATCAACAATTATTCAGAAAAAATATTGAGAAATTATTCATTCATTCAAACTTTAACAATTCAGTAATTTATTGCTCTCAAAAAAATTAAAGATTGCTTTAAGAAAATGAAACATATTGCTTTTGTATAACAGAACAAGTTCTTCAAGATTCAATTACCTGTGTCTTTATTCATGACATTCTCAATATGCATGTCTGAAGTAACTCCTGGTTCAACACAAGGCTCATGGTGGCTTAATATGTGGGTCATTAATTGTGACCTATTAATAACGGTGTTCTCCCAAAAGCAGCAGTGAAAATGTGCCTTTTCTCTGCACTGGTTGCTGCATTTGACAATGAAGAAATCTGAAAATGAATTAACTAAGCACATTACCAAGCGAACTTAATTTAATATGGTTATAGTAATTATTTAATACAAATCAATTTGGAAAACCAAACCTTTGTATCTTACTGCGGTCTCAAAATGTCTACGAACATGGACATGTACCATGTGCGAAATACTGTTCGTATAGTGACAAAATGGGCACAGTTTAAGAGTGGACTTCATATAAACTGCATGTTTTGCTCTGGTTACGACGGTGTGGTGCCCCATGTTTGATAAAAAAAGATAAGAATCTCACAAATTCTAAGAAGGAAAAAAACAAACAAAGAACAGTTTAATTATATCATCTGAAAGACACTGGGATATGCTTAAGCAATTATTCCAGATTTGATTCTCGAACATCATGTTACATTTTTAAATATATTTATATAAATCTACACAACCATTTTTCCTCACCAGTTGGAATCGCAATCAACGTGGAGTATCGTTCATCCGTTACTGCATACTGTTGCTGCCGCCGTGCCGTTCATCACAAACTGCCCCCTGGGGGGTCGGAGGAAAATGGCAAAGGCGGGAACAGAAAAATAGGGGCGGGGCGACACGTGTCGCTCCGCCCAAAAGTGTCGCCCCGCCCCATCGTTCGTAGTTTGATGACGCAGCATTTGCTAAGAATTATGGATCTTGTCGTCAACGTCAAGCCGACCGATCTAATAATGTTTATGGATGACTGAATACATCGATGCTTTTATCATGACTGTGATATGAAGCAGTTCGGGATTGCTAAGAGACAGCTCTCAGCTCCACACGCGACGCGAGTCCCGCGGATATAAAAGGAATACGGACATTTCATTCTACCGAACTACACGCAGAATTACTACTCACAGGTCAGTTTATTAGACAAATTAAACTTGTGAGGTAACGCAGCGCTGTTTCACTTGGTCTAACATTACACTATCACACTAAACTGCATTTGAATATGTTGAAATGAATGTGTTAGTCTGTCTGTATGAGACTAGCAGTAAGCTAGATCAACATTAGAATAACATACAGATCATATTCTAACATTTTATCATTGTTAAACTATATAATATTGATTAGTTTTATGTAAATGTGCTCACCTGTTTAATAAAGTACATGTAGGAGCGGTCGAAGTCTCGGACGTGGAGCTCTCGTTTATATACTGTCTTTGGGAGCTCTCGGCATCTCGAAAACACCGCGCTGATATTGATTCTCGTTTTAGTTCTCCTTTTTTATCCAAAGTCTGCTTGCCATGGTCCATAATGTTTGAACAAAACAACAACAGCTTGCAGATAGACATTACGAACTCCACAGTTGTCTGCGTCTGTCGCTCTGGTTAATCAGAGCTCTGGTTACCATGGCAGCACGAGCAGAAACCAGGGACAACGCGGATATGACGCCATCGACTGCGACATAACGGAAATAAAGACACGGTCCGTGTCTTCGAATTAAAATATTATTTTCTCTGGATTTAGAAGTTAATTGGAACTGTCGGGATAATGTAAATACACAACTTTAAAAAATATATAACATAGATATCGTGATTTTTTATATTTTTAAAGCAAAAAAAATACATATTGTGCCTTTAAGGGAGAAGTCCGTCCCGCGCAGGTCTCTAATGTAGACTTTAAAAACAAACGACTAACATTATATTTACATTAACAGTAGCTTAGGCTGCAATCTAGTGTATGTGAACCTTTTTGCAGATAAACACAAGTGCATTTTCGGACAAGTTAATTGAGTAAATCATACTCCCACTACGGTAATTAATAACAGACTATATTAAACACGTTTCCTAAATAGGCCTGTGACTGTATCTTACATTTTATGAAACAGTACCATTAGTTAAAAATAAAGCTTAAAATGCTTCCTGTTCGCATATTTCATAATAAAATGACAATTACCCTTTCTGAAAATTTTTTTTTTTTGTCATCATTCATAGATGTCATGTTAAAATAATATACAGATGCACTACCCTCTTCAAAATACAGCTGATATATTGTTGTACTTGTTTATTGTAAAGTTTTCCAATGGATAAATCAGCTAATCCCAAAAATAATCATTAAATTAATCGGAAAAATAATCGTTAGATTAGTCGACTAATCGAAGAAATAATCGATAGATTAATCGACAACAAATATAATCGTTAGATGCAGCCCTATTGTAGATTGACATTGATGATGAAGTCAGGGAAGATATTCAAGGGCAACAAGCAGAAGGTGTTCATGTTCCTGAGTTGGATCTGCCTCGTGGCTTGACTGAAGAAGAGCTGGCAACACTACCAAACCCAGATGTACCTTTCTCAGATGCATTATCTGTCTACATGGAAACCGTTCTTGCTGTAAAACAAATGATTGGTGAATCAGTCTTCTCTTTTAAAGGTTTAAAATACTTTAGGCAGAGATATTGTATATGTGCATATCAGAAAGACATTGTATTTGTTGATCAGGAATCACAGACACAGTAATATCTGAAAAAGCATTTAATTTAATTTTTTTTTTTTTTATGCGTTAACACGCTGTAAACAACATTTTAAACTCATTAAAAGTTGGAATTAACAATGTCAGTATGACGAGATTAACTGTCATGCATCAATTATTAATGTGTTAATGTTTACATTAGGTTTTTTTTTTTGCTAATGCTTTCAGCAATGAACAAATCTTGTATGAACTTGACTGGTTATAGTGGATTGTCACTGAACAATAAAACAGCTGAACAACTGTAACATTTCACGTTGTCAAAAAAAAAAAAAAAAAAAAATTTCAAACAACAATGCATTTAAACTCCACCCTAATGAAATTTATCCCATAATTTACTCACCCTCATGCCATCCTAGGTGTATGACGTTTTCCTTTCTTCAGCCAAACACAATTGGAGTAATAAATACAATTCTGACTGTTCATAGCTTTGTGATGGCACTGTTGTGATAAACAATTCAATATGAACTGCAAGGATTTTGATAAATGTTACTCCACATGTGTTTGGCTGAAGAAATGAAGATGTTGTACACCTATGATGGCATGAGGGTGAGTAAATTATGGGGTAAATTTCTTTCATGGTTTAACTATTCCTTTTTAAAGGCATACTCCACTTTAAAATGAAAATTCTGTCATCATATACTCACCCTCATGTTGTTTCAAACCTGTATGAATTTCTTTCTTCTGCTGAACAGAAAGGAAGATATTTAGAAGAATGTCAGTAACCAGACAGTTTCTGGTCTCATTGACTTCCATAGCAGAAAAAAATATATATACTATGGAAGTCAATGGGACCAGAAACTGTCTGGTTACTGACATTCTTCTAAATATCTTCCTTTCTGTTCAGCAATTCTGTTCAGAAAGAAATTCATACAGGTTTGAAACATGAGGGTGAGTATATGATGACAGAATTTTCATTATAAAGTGGAGTATGCCTTTAATGCACGTGTTGAACTACGCTACGCCAAATGTTGGTGCCCACTGTATGCCATTGCTCATATGTGTTTTGAATGACTCGTAATTGTAATGGATGGGCAATTTTAACTCAATGTTGCAAGTGTTTGCCTCTGGAAATATTTTCTCTGGTGCGTCATGAAGAAATTCGATCTTGGGCTGCTGCAGAAAGCCATGGGGTGGAATGGCTGAAGACCCTGAAGTAAACTCCAGCACATTCTCCAACGTCAATGGTGTACATTCTTCATCTGTGACACATGCAGCAATTCAGTCTAACAACTGTACTGTTTGTGCCATTCCAAACAAGCTGACAGTGTATTGGTGGTGGGTATTTCACATTTTCAGTAAATAGTTGTATATATATACACAAATAACTAAATAAATTATGTAATCATTCTCCATGTAACTCGTTAAAAAATGTGATTCGTTCAGGAGAGAAACCATGCTACTGTGCAATGTTTTGAGAAATGCAATGGTTCAGTATTGACAGGAGCACAAATGCAAAATTTGCAATAGTGTCTGAAATCTAATTTAGTATTAATACTGTTAATTAAGACAAGCAATGACATCTCTAACGGCTCTCTTCTTTTGGAACCGAGATAGAGGTAAGATCTATCAATATTTGTGTGAAATCTCACTTACATTAACCTGTTGGATGAACCACTTTATAAAAGCAACATCACACATTTAATCACATGTAAATATATAGTGAATACAGAAGCTGTGTATACAACTTTATAGGACAATGTAAAAAAAAAAAAACTTTGTAAATACCTTCAACATCAATGATCCAGTCTCTCCAGAAGCACAAGGTCCTGGTCTCTAGTTCTCTCTTATAGGGGTCTTGATCTGACAGGTTTACTTCAAAAAGTGATGTCAGGTCTGAAGATCTCAGTGGTTTTTTGTCTTCAACAAATATGGTGTGAAACAGATCTGTGTGTGTCTGCATTTCTTGAAGAAGTCCAAGGGTGTTAAAACCATCGACAAACCTGTAAAAAAACATGTAGAATCTACAAAGAACAAGGTATGAAAACAATTTCAACAAACAAGAAAGTGTTTGATACTACGTACTGTTGCAGTGCAACATTGCATCTCCCATCAGCATAATACTCCACAGCTGACTGTACCAGCATGTCCCGCTGCTTAAGAGTACTAATGGATCTGAAGGCTCCAATTATGGACAGGCAATCTTCTGCCATTTCAATGGCAGCTTTGGCTTCTGGAAGAGTTTCGGCTTCTTTTATCTGAAAAAACAAAACATCAACGTCATGTTGCAGCTAAAATACAAAAAAAAAAAAACACTATTTAAGGGATAGTTCACCCAAAAACGAAAATTCTGTCATCCTCAAATTTCTTCTGCTGAACACAAAAGATATTTTAAAGAAGGTTGGTAATTAAACAGTTGCTGGTCCCCATTGACATCCATAGTATTTTTTTTTCCTACCATGGAAGTCAATGGGGTCCATCAGTCGTTTGGTTACCGACTTTCTTCAAAATATCTTTTGTGTTCAGCAGAAGAAATAAAGTCATACAGGTCTGGAACAACTTGAGGGAGAGTTAATGACAGAATTTTCATTTCTGGGTGAACTATTACTTTAATGGGGTACTCTTCCAGCATAACTTCCGAATTTTGTTCACTGCAGTTTAAGAAAAATGCTTACTTTGCAAAGAATTTCTTTAAAGGTCTCATCATCTACTTCATCCAAGGTCGCAGGACGGGTGGGTTTACCACAAACCTGGAGAAAGAGCTTTTCTGAAAAGAAATGTGGCCCCATTCCTCCATGAATTATACAAACTGATATCATTTGAGATATCTGCCTGTAGAGACCTTTGTGCAAAGCTGTAAAGAAAATTACCAAAATATTTTAGTTAACTACAATGACTTAATGTTATGAAATCATTTTAAATAAGACCTTTAGTTCAAATACCTTCACAGTCAAGCCGCAACCTCTTACTATTGTCAGGGCCCACAGATATGCTGGACTGTTGGACAGCCTTAAGGAGTAATCTGAGGAACTCTCTAGTTGGACCACCACCGTCCACAGCCCCCTCCGCCGCTTTTGTATCATCAACAAAAAGCACATCCAGTCTTGCTCCGAGGTTCAATCGTCGCCGACTAAAAGCCTGAACAGTGCTTCTCAGTATGTTGTGGGTATTGCCTTTATAATCCCTTACAACATTGATCTGATTACTAGTGGGACTCTCATCATCTATCTTGGCTGAAAGGAGACTCAGTATTGTTTGGAGGT
Organism: Squalius cephalus; assembly: GCF_949319135.1. Lineage (NCBI taxonomy): Eukaryota > Metazoa > Chordata > Actinopteri > Cypriniformes > Leuciscidae > Squalius > Squalius cephalus. Next base: position 1,500,344 of record NC_137123.1, read on the forward strand.
TGGTCCTGGAAAATAATATTATTATGAATGCAAATGATAAATGATGACATTGTATATCAAATGGGATACAGGTATAGAGGTGACTATGGGTTAACTGGTACTATAACATTTTAATTCATACTTCTGGACAGTCTCTTCCTGCTCTGATCGAGGGGAGAACGATGCCAGACGTTCATTAGAGGTGCTAGGTTGATCCAATGGGCTGACAGTCCCAGAATTATAATCATCATCATCATGGTTGTCATTGCCATCAGGTGTAAGAATGGTCTGCAGAAACTGATGAATTACATAAAACATTAAATGACAAGCTAAGAAAGATTTGAAAAAAATATATATATATTTGTAAATCTACCTCTGCATCTTCGGAGGAAATCCACTCGACAAAAAGTGTGGTTGGCCCTCTGATATTTCCTTCAAAACTGGTTCCACATACTGTAGGTCATTTCTAAGTGGAGGCTTCCTGAGTATGGAACCATTCTGTAGCGTCCTCCACCTCTCCAACCAAGTCAAACAGTGCCTAGACATTTTGATTATTTCACATTTAAACAAAGACTTTGCACACCAAAAAACAAACCTTACCAACCTTAATTGATTCACTTAAAATAAATGTCCTGGTCCTCATTAAGCCACTTGGATATTTTACTTTTAGTGGCACACCATGAGCAAGTTCAGGCAAATTCGCCATTCGCGCTCGTCTCTCATCTATAGCCTAAAATAATGTAGGCAAGTTTCAAAATCAAACGGTAATGGTAAACAAAAAGTAAATGTATAAGGTCTTAAAAAGGCATCAACATCCTGATTTCCTTAACTTAGACTTACCTTTCTGCGTCTATTCTCAGATTCTTCGCTATTCATCTTTTGAAGTTCCTGAAACAAATTACAAATTCAGATTGTAATGCAGACAGAAAGATTACACAATGTCATCAGAGGATGTCTGTTATAAAGTTTACCCTACATACTTTGGCTTGATCTGCTATCAAAGACTGATTATATTCCTCATCCTGCTCCTCACGCATCCTCCGCCATTCACTTAAAGATTCCTGCAATATTTTGAGATAAGAAATTAAGAAATATTAAAGACACTCCTAAGAGCATCTACCATAAAACCTGTACCAAATAAATGTGGATGATCCACAAGACCACTCTCTTCTTCAGTTTGATGAACATTATATACAACAAGTAGCAAAAATATATTTTTTAGAAAAATAAGAAGCGTTTTGAAATGCTAATATTGTGAAATTATGGCAGAAGAAAATGTTTGATGGTAGCAGAAGCTCTTAGCAATGCAAACTTGAAATTTACCATGTCTGTTTTTTCATCTGTTAAATGGATGAACATTTGGTCAGTATTTTCCTCAGTGGGTGACTGGTTGATGAGTGAATCCCTGTCTGAAGTATGTGCATTTAGGTGTTCGTTCTCTAATGTTGGTGGCAGGTGATTGGAACATTCAGTCCTAGGCCTAGAAAGACATGAAATTTAAATTTGTTTTCCTAATAAGAAACTGAATATTAAATCAAGATTATGACCAGTCAATGTTCTCCATACCTGCAGCTCTCAATGTGAACCTTAAGTTCGTTGAAATTGAACTGTTTTTCACAGGCAAGACATCTCTCCATTGGCCCAAGCATGGGAGATCCACAGACAACCTTAAATTAAAAAAGCAATCTCAGAATTTTAGATAACTGTAAATGAAAATAAACTTAGTACATTACGATAAAAACATGTGTTGTCTAAAATGTAATAAGCATAGAATTTAGCAAATAAGTAATTTACTGTAGTTAAAAAAAACAACTTACAGAACTGGACAGTTCTATGTCTTTTGCATAGGACGTATGTAGATGACAGCATGTCCCATATTTTCTTTTAGAGTCTTAATTGTGTACCCTGTGTTTGGGCAAGGCAACACCACCAGATTCCTAGATCGGGTCATGCCTGATGTTTTTAAAATCTCAAATCCCCCACAGTCACCAAGTTTTGGATATGTCGTTATAATGTAGTTTTTGAAATCTTCTGCATTATTTTCATCACCTGTAAAAAAGAAAAGATAAAGCAACATTTTTAGAAGCAAAACTTTTTTTTAAAAACTATTGTCTATCAACAAAAACTTACACAATACCCACCAAAAAATGTAACTTTTTTCTCTCCAAGTCCTGTAGCTTCCAGTTCCTCCCTTTCAAACTTTGTTGGTGCAACACTTTGTGTCATGCTACTGAAGCAGCAGAAAACTCTTGTGAAGCGACTGCGAGGTCTTGTAGAACGACTACGACGACTTAAAGGTCTCCTGCTGGCTTCTGCTCCATAGCTTGCGAAAACTCTGTTTACTTCAACTGTAAATGTGTAAACAATGTCAATCAGAGCCTGGGCTGTCAACTGCTTTATTAGTGTGTTCAGGGGACAGGCAGCTAGCAAATACTGAGGAGAAGTTTGCTGTATGTGACAAATGTTTTGGCCTAAAAACATGTGACATCGCTTAGAGCACCTTTAATTTACAATACATATTGTACAGGATAGTCCAGGACTTCTGTGGTTTGTTTTATTTAATCAAATGACATTAAATACTGCCAAAATATTTTATACATAAATGTAGTTCTTACATCCCCTTCTTTATTTATTTATTTATTACATTTAGAAGGGTGTCACGTGATAACAATATTCGTGACGTCATTCTACTCTCTAAATTGTCACATACTATATTTAATAATAAACTGAATCCCCAATAAAGGCGTTTTTGATTTTCTGTTTTAACAGAACAATATAAATAGTGAATAAACGCGACCCATTATACCAGCAATCACTTTCACTGACCTGCTAAAATCCTGATTTATAACCGTGACATGATCTGACAAAAATCACCTGACACCAAGGTTAAAAAGCGGCTATATAAAATATTAACGCAGAGCGCAGCGTCGAAACAAACGACGAGCGAATCAGCTGCGGGCAATGTTAAGTTACAGCTTCTCTCGGCCAAAACACCGACGAGACGATCAACACAGAGACGATCCTGTGCTGGGAGAGCAAGACCGATATTGGCGATATTTTTCAACTGGATATAAGCCATGATATAAGCTAAGGCTGACGCAAAAAGCGCAAAAAAAGTGACAAAGGTGCTTCGTTAGCAACATTGACTGGAGACTAGGCCAGGATGGGGCGGGTGTCTGACTAAAACAATACCTAACGTTAAAGGGTTAGTTCACCCAAAAATGAAAATTCTGTCAGTAATTACTCACCCTCATGTTGTTCCAACCCCGTAAGAACTTCGTTCATCTTTGGAACACAAATTAAGATATTTTTGATGAATTCTGACCCAGAAAAGCTATTAAAGAGATCGTTAATATAGTCCAAGTGACTCCAGTGGCTCAATCTTAAGTATATCAAGCGACGAGAATACTTTTTGTGCGCAAAAACAAACAAAAATAATGACTTTATTCCACTATTCAATTCCTTCTCTCTGGGCCTCGTAGTGTTTTTGCGCAGCGCGTCTGTGTTACACGTCACCACGTAGGCTCACTATTGGCCGACGCCGGTCATGTGTGTGATGCGTGATGACGTGCAACACAGACGCACAGCGCAAAAACACTACGAGGCCCAGAGAGAAGGAAATGAATAGTAGAATAAAGTCGTTATTTTTGTTTGTTTTTGCGCACAAAAAGTATTCTCGTCGCTTGATATACTTAAGATTGAGCCACTGGAGTTACTTGGACTATATTAACGATCTCTTTAATAACTTTTCTGGGCCAGCAAGTTTCGGTCACATAGCAGCCTATGGAGGATTCAGACATGGCTCAGATTTCATCAAAAATATCTTAATTTGTGTTCCGAAGATGAACGAAGGTCTTACGCGGTTGGAACAACATGAGGGTGAGTAATTACTGACAGAATTTTCATTTTTGGGTGAACTAACCCTTTAAGTTACACCGCACGCGGCGCGACAAATGCCTCGTTTTAAATGGGTAATATAATTTGACAATAACATTTCCAATGGCATTTCTTAACTCGATTCACAAATGGATAAAGAAAAGCATTTGGCAAATAGAGAGAGAAAAGGTTTGCCAATTGCTTTAAAAAAATCAATTTAACATGTGCATTTAAATTATTTATTAATGTACTTTTTATTGTTTTATTAATCCACGTTTAAAAACATGAATTAAAAAAAACAATTTTAAATGTGTCTATTTATTCATACATTTAAAATGTTTTTATTTATTTATTGTTTTATGGTTTTATTAAAATACATTTTAAAACATGAATAAAATAAACAACTTTAAAATGTCTATTAATGTGTCCATTTAAAAGTGATTTATTTATATACATTTTTATGTTTGAATTATTAAATTGATAAATTCATTCTTCATTTTATTTTTAAGTGGCACTCCTATAACCCCAATGAGGCGCTCAGTATCTTCATCGGACCCTACAAGATAAACACGGTACTTTTTTGGCACAACATAAACCCATTAATATTACGAGACAATAAAATATAACTTTAATTAGGGTTAAACATTTGAATTCTTACACTTAAAAACTGAGGGCGCATCTCCGCTGCTGCATCCGACTGCCATGTTTACATCACCACCATCACCACACAGCTCCTCCCTCCCGCACGCAATGGGTTGTGGGTAATATTAGCCGTTAGCGTGTGCATTGATCTGCACTTCGAAGTCTAACCGGAAATAGTAGACCATCCGGGTATCTTTGGAACACTCATTTCAACATACTACGATTTGGGACGTACTAATTCTAGTTTCGCATACTATTTAGGACGGATAGTGTGCGGATTGGGACTCAGCAAGTGTCATTAGTGAGACTTTAACACAATCACGGAGCGTTGAAACAATCCAAACTAATGCAATAAAACAGTTCAGACATCCATTTAGGAAAATACTGACAACGATGGTTTGGATTAAGGATAGCCACACACGTGGCTCACATCTCTCTTATTTTTTTATTACGCAATAACAAATACAAAACAACCATAAATAAGCAATAAATGAACATATAAACAATACACAGAAAAAGAGGGTTACATTACATAAAGAATATTAAGCTATCTTAAATGATTGACGTCACCAACGTAGAGTCTTACAAGCAGCAGAGTTTTTAGAATTCCTCAAGGAGTTCAAATATATATCAAATATTTCTTAAAAACGAAAAAGGAAGGAGTTTTCTTTGAAAACTTACACTTGTGAATATAAAATTTGGCAAGAAAAAGTAATAAGTTGAGAATAAATTTAAAATGATAAGGGTCTACTTTCATAGAGTCACCAAAAAACACAATGTTTTGGCTTATACAGAAGTTTACAGACATATATCTTTTAACAAAATTTGAAAAGTCAACCCAAAATATTTTGCAATACATACATTCCCAAAATAAATGAGTAATTGTCTCATCAACCTGATGACAAAAGGTGCACAAAGGGGAGATACTATTATTAAATTTAGCAAAATTATAATTAACTGGATAGCAATTATGAATAATTTTAAAAGATACTTCAACAACTTTATTAGATAAAAATACCTTTTTCTGAAGGAGCCAGAAATCTTCCCATACTATATTATTATTATCAAATTTGTTGTTCCAAAAGCTTACACAAGCAGGTAAAGAAATCTGATCCTTGTTAAGAATTAAGCGAATTTTCTTGTTTGACAATCTGCTGAAAGGAGTTTGATCAACAAATAAATGAGTGTTGTCAAATATAGGTGGAGAGCATAAAGGACCTTTAGGGCCAGGATTGACTAAAGGTTTCACACAGTCAGGAATTGCCCCAAAAGCAATGGCATATTCTCTTGGGGGGACTGGAAAAGAGAATTCTTGCATAAAGTGTTCATAAGAGAGCAAGACACCCCTTTCATCTAGAAGTTGACTCACTAAAAGTATATTTTTATCAAACCAATTGTTTAAGAAAAGAGATTTATTTTTATATTTAATATTTAGGTTGTTCCAAATAAAATAATTATGCGGAGAAAATGTATACTTATATATCAGGGACCAGCATACTAAAGCCTGTTTATGAAAACTAGAAAGAGTTAAAGTGGTTTTAGAAATGTCAGTTGCAGCGTAACAAAAAATGCAAACCTCCAACTGAACTGAAAATATAATTATAAAAATATAAAATATAAATATAATATAAATATAATATAAATATAAAAATATAATTTGGGATAATAAGTCAAAACCACCCATTGTCCGATCAACTATCATAACACTCTTTTTGATTAAATGTTTTTTAGATTTCCAAACAAAGTTTACTATCATTTTGTCCAGCGTTCTAGAAATCTCCACAGGAACATCCAGAGCCATTGCAGGATAGATGACCCAAGATAACCCATCCGCTTTGGAAAGTTACACTCTACCTGATATAGACAGATCTCGCTGTAACCAAGAATTAAATTTGCGTTGAATAGAAAGAATAAGAGGTTCAAAATTTAGCATTGATCTTCTTTTTTGATCTTTACAAATAATTATACCTAAGTATTTCACTTCGGATTTGACTGGAATGTCACATACTTTATCATCAGTGGAATCTTTAATAGGTAAAAGTTCACATTTGTGAATATTAAGTATTAAACCAGAAGCGGATGAAAAGAGATCAATTATATTTAAGGCTACAGAAACTTGTTCTTTATTTTTTAGAAATAGAGTGGTGTCATCAGCCAATAGGCTTACTAAAATTGATTGGTTTGCAACAGAGATACCTTTCAGATTACTATTTTGAATATGGATGGCTAATAATTGCATAGGAAGCAGAAAAAGATACGGCGATACTGGGCAGCCTTGACGGATGCCTCTATCTATATTAAATCTATTAGTAGTACCTTGCTGTAATTTAACTGAAGCATTGGCGTTATTATACAAAGTTTGAATTGCATTGATAAAGTTTGGGCCAAAACCAAAAATATTCAAAGATTTAAGAATAAAAGCAAACTCAACAGAATCAAAAGCTTTATAAAAATCAAGAAAAAGCAAGAAACCGTCATCAGAGATCAGATCCGAATAATCTAAAGTATCAAGAACAAGTCTAATATTAATTGAGATAAGTCTGTCTTTCATGAAACCCGACTGAAAGTCACCAATTATATTATCTAAAACACATTTAATTCTTTTAGCAAAAATCGAGGCTAGTATTTTGTAGGGGTGTAAGAAAAAATCGATACACTTGAGTATCGCGATATTTTATTTTGCAATACTGTATCGATTTTCAAAAACGCAATATCGATTTTTTTTTTTTTTACGTCCAAAAATATTCATGTTAAGACCGTAAGACAGTGGTTCACGTTTATGTTGTTTAAATCCCTACCACTAACGTTAGATAGCTATGCTGAGACGCACCACTATTGTCCTCGCCAGGCTCGCCTATAACGGTGCGTGTCCACTGGACATTTTAGGATTGACAGCGGACCGGAGAAAGCGTTGAGAGCGACCGAGAGCGTCAAAAAGTTAGACAGTTCCTTTATACAAATATCAAGCGAAAAACGCAGTCGGCAGCCAATTGCTGTGAGGTTCGGGATGTGTTGTCTACCTTGAGAGTTTAAACATGCAAATTGTGCCGGAGTTTATGCTGGATTTAGTGCGGAAATAATTTTGTTTACAAATTAGACGTTGTGCAGTTGTTATATAGCCTATATGTTAAATATTTCATTTTGGATGTGTTTATTGTGATTATATTGGCTGGTTTTATAAAAGTTTATACAACTGAAAGGATATCTTTGCTTGGTGCATTTGGAAACAAAGCTTGTCTATTTCTAAATGTAATCGCGTGCATCGTTCAAATCAAACGCGAAGAGAGCATCTGGCGCGAGTGATTGTCAGTGCAAAGACGCGTTTACGCGCGTCTGGAGGTCCTGCGGCACGAGGCGTTTAGTGCGGCGCGGTTCGCCTCATTCGCGCGTCCAGTTCTTTTAAAATCTTTTATCACATAAAACTTGATTTCAATATGATACATTTATTTTGTTCACTTTCGTCCACTTTCATTCATTTTCGTCCAGTTCACGTTGTTGTTTTGTATTGTGACGGGCTATGTACCTATTTTCATTGATTATGGCCTACTTGAGCATATAAACATTTGCTCACTAAGAACCTGTAAACCACAAGCCCAAACTGGCAGTTTGATTTTCTGTGTACTGAATTGTTTACCTAAAGTAAACTACTTTGACTTTTATGCATATCATGTCTTTTGTTAAAATATTTTTAATATATTTTACTTTAAAAAAATCCCAATATATCGCCTTATGCACAGTATCGAAATATATTGCAATATATTGAATCGTGACCCATGTATCGTGATACGTATCGTATCGCCAGATTCTTGCCAATACACAGCCCTAGTATTTTGTAATCATTATTTAATAAGCTTATAGGTCGCCAATTTTCAAGTTGAGAAGGATCCTTTTGTGGCTTAGGGATCAAATTTATAACACCCTGAGTCATAGAACATGGGAGAGTTCCCTTATGTAGGCTTTCTGAACACACTTGGAGAAGAAATGGAGAAAGAATATTTGAAAATTTCTTATAGAACTCTGTGGTCAGACCATCATTTCCAGGAGACTTATTGAGTTTCAGCTTGTCGATCGCCTCAGAAATATCTTTCAACTGAATAGGAGATTCACACAGATTTTTCCCAATATCATCAATTTTGGAAATACGTCTGAGTCAAGAGAATTAAAAAATAAGTCAAAATTTTGTTGAGAGTGTCTAGAACGATAAAGATTTGTATAAAATTCTTCACAATACTTAGAAATGTCTTTATGATCTTTTAAGACTACTCCGTTTAAGTTAAGACTATTGATAGAATTGAGATGATTACGCTGTTTCTCTAACCTAAAGAAATAATTGGAATTTCTTTCTCATTACGCCTGTTGCACCCACGTTTGTAAATCCGTCAAGATTTCAGCGAGATAAGAGGATTTGTGTGCGTGCTGATCATTCACTTTACATTAAGCCTGCCTGTGACAAGATGGCCGAACGGTGATGCCGGAAGTGACTGCGCCATAAGACATCTAGCGTTTATATATGATATCTATGGGTGCAGCAGGCTTAATGATATGACGCAGCGCCTGAAAATAGTTCTAATAGGTTAGACAAACTTGGTCCCGGTCCCGTTGGAAGAAGTTACCGAGCTGGGGACTATTTTCAGGCGCTGCGTCATATCATTACGCCTGTTGCACCCATGGTACGGCTGCACAGTTCCTTGATTATTACGCCGGAATGAGTATAGTTCCTAGCCATATAGGCTTAGAAAATCGCAACTTTCCATTTTGCAATTTGAAGGGTAATGGAAACGCGGCTGGTGATAAAGTTTCCCTGTGTGACACAGAAGTCTTCTATCAGGACCAGTGTTCGACTTGAGGGGGGGCTGGGCCCAAAAAAATTACCTCAGGGGGTCCCCTGGTTTTTCATTAAAACTAAAATAATAGAAACATAATTTATTAGGTAATATAATATATTTTTTAATCAAAGTATTGCACTTTGAAGAGAAACGCAGAAAAGCAGAGCAAAAGCTCCTGGAGACACAAACTGTGCTGCA
>NC_137123.1:1514864-1567364 GCF_949319135.1 Squalius cephalus
CCATACTCCCCCCGTGTTCCTGGTTGTGAGAGAACAAGACAAGAGTGAGGATTCGGGGTGGTGGAGGGACCGAGGGATGCTGAAAAACTGTCAAGGAGTGTTAGGTAAGTTGACAGAGTGAATATGCTTCCTCGGTAACGTTAGACATGGTATTGTTTGATGACAAGTTGATATTGGATTGATTATTTGTACGTGCTCCTCCCGAACTTTGTTTATGAAACATCATGTGTAGATTCCGCCATCGCGTCTGTTATAGAAGATATCGACAGTGCATTCATTTTAAAAGAGGAACAGAGAGCCGCGCCCGCGACATTTTGTTGGTTGAAAATATGAATGAAGAACATGCGTCATTTACTCCGTTGCTCTGATTGGTTGTAGGTCTATCCAATTGAGTGCAGAGTTTTTTTTTTTCCTAGTTCGGTTGAGACACGCCCCATAATCAAATCTCTATGGAGCGGTATCAGACTCACATTCTGACTAGAATATGAGTATGACGAAGTCAGGCTAGTGATTTTCTGCACATCGCGGCTTTGAAATGTTAAATGCTGAGCTTATAAACACTTTACACAGAGGGAAGATGAGAAGAAAATGCCATCAAAACATTTCATTTACATTTAAATTTATTCATTTAGCAGACGCTTTTATCCAAAACGACTTACAAATGAGAACAGAAGCAGTGAAACTAACAGTAGGACAACAATATGTAAGTGCTGTGACCCTTCTCAGTTTAATCTAACGCTGTACATGTTAATTGTTTTTTTCATATTTCAATATTTAAAATGTTATATTTAAAACATTAATCTCATAACATTATTTATGCAATTGTAATTGGGTAGTTGACAAATGGCCAAGAAAAAGTACTTTTTTGGAAAACATAACTTTTTAAGAAAAAATACATATATTTATGGAGTATGAAAACTGCAGTTTCAGAAAATAGCAGTGGTCACTCATTTTGTCAATGACTTCACATATTTTTTTCACGTTTTCACTCAACAGACCTGTAAATGTGTCCTATGGTGTGACATTTAAAAAGTACTAAGAAATTAAATTATTAAATAACAAAACATACTTGAGACAGAATTGTTCACATTATTAAAACATTATTTTCTTAAAGTGATATTTATTTTACATGAAAGTACTAATTAGAATCATTTTCACCATGGATAGATGAACCTGATAAACTACGAATGTCAATAAAACTTTTTCGCCAAACTTACAAAACTGTTTGAAATTGTACCTATTTAAGAAGAGATATTATTGTAACTCCCCTAATGCCAAACTTGACTCTTTTTTTAAAGATATTTTAAAATAAGTATATTTTTCTGTTGTTTTATGTTTGTCACACCATAGGACAAAACGTCACACTAAAGGACAAAGATAGTCATTGCATAAAAAGAGTCAGAATACATACTGGTTATTATAACAATAATAACAGAGGAAATTTGTTTTTGTTGTTGTTGAAACTTTATATATTCGTTTTAAAAGCTTCTTAAAGAGGTCTTGTCCTATTGTGTGACATCTGTGTCCTATGGTGTGACAGGCCAAAGCGTCACACCAAAGGACATTTGAGCTTTTGTGGCAGTTAATAACCATGCTAATACTAGCTGAACTGTTATTAACAATTGGCATGATACATTTGCATAATATTACATAGTCCTGCTGTTAAAAATACAAATTTTAATTAAAAAATTAAATTTAGGAGTGTCACACTAAAGGACAAAAAAACTTAACCTCAGTGGTCTGAAAACATAGTTAAATATTTGAACAATTCTGAGAGAAACACTTGCCATGTGCACTGCTCATGGGCTTCATAGGGGTCTTCAGTCACATGACCTTGATGGGGTCTTTCAACTAAATTTAGTTGTCCATGATATTGCCCAACATAATATCAGGTTATTGCATAACACCAAAGGACATTTTTTTCTGTGACAAACTTTATGAAATTCCTACACTTTTAGAAATGTATGTATAGGAAAAGTGATGGCCACTTAGTGAAATAGACACTTGCACAATTATGCCAGGAGTGTTCATTAAGATGTTTAAACATCATTTTCTTTATTTATAAAAGTTAATATTTATGAAATAATGTTGTCTACCGTCACACCATAGGACGATTTTGAGATTTGGCTCAAAGTTGTAAAAAAAAAAAAAAATAACTCAGGTATTTAAACAACAAATTCATGTAAAACAAGAAAATGTTTAACCATTTATAGTATTCTAAATTATGAAAATGTGAAAAACTATTTTTTATCTTCTGTGACAGTGAAAAAGCCACGTCACGACAACTACCCAATGGCAGTGTAAATGCATCCATGGCTCCTCTGCATCTCGAGCTACGAGAACTCGCGAGACTGAAATGTGAGGAGATTCCTCGTCGAGTGAAAAGCTGTCTCGTGGTCTCGCCATGACGGAGCGTGAGGGTGAAATGAGCACAGAATAGTACATTCACACATAGATACGGGCCTCCACTGTTTTTATCTAAATAAACACCATTGTAAACGTCTGCTCTGCTCATCCAGCACGAGTTGCAGTCGCACACAGTGCAGCACGAACCACAGTTCACTGATCGCATGATGATGGCCGAGGATTTGTTGCGCAACAGAGCCTAAAACGTCTGATAAATGTCTTATCTTGTAGAATGCGCGCTAGGGCTGAACGATACATCGAATTTTCATCGTCATCGCAATATGAACTCGCGCGATGAACACATCGCAACAGACAGCCTGACACGATGAATAACACCTGGTTCAGATTACAAGATTTTTGTGTCTGTTACGATAGTCACGGTGTCAGATTACTCGATTTTGACTCCTAAAATCTTGTCGTGTCATGGACAAGAAACATGTCAGACTACACGTTGCTTTCCGACCAGTCATCGCGTGCCGTCACACGCACACATTCACTCGCAAACATTCACACACACACACACACACACACACACACACTGTCCCTCGCTCACTCACTCGTGCTAAATAGTAATCCAGGCAGGTAATAAACGTTTGACCTATCACGCAAATAACCTATTAAAGGCGCCTAGGCACGACCACAATGCATCCCTGAAGTGTCAGCAGAGATTGTGCCAACTAGACTCTCCCCTGTGAAGGCCTCATTGACACGACAGCCATTGGCTTTTGGCTTGCTTAGCTGGGGACATTTAATTTTACATTTAATTTAGTATTCAACAATAATATCGATCTGCCTGCATTGACTGGATATTAGAACATATTAGATATTAATGCATATTAGAACTCAACTGAGCTGGACCATGACATCACAGTTTTCTCCAGAGCGGAAATATACATAAATTAACTAAATTAATACCTTTTTTACAACAAAAATGAAACATCACTGAACTTACTTAAAGGGATAATTCACTGCTGGAAAGATGAATGTGTATTTAAATTGGGTCATTTAAGTAGTAGAAATGTGAATAGGCCAGAAAATGTATTTTTGGCTCATGTGGATGAAAGACCTGAGGGAGGGAAGCACGGTCATTCGGAAATACTACCGGTAGTGCTGGGCGGTTTGACCAAAAATCCACATCACGTTTTTTTTCTAAATTAAACCGGTTTCACGGTAAATGACGGTGTTTTTTTTTTTTTTTTTTCAAGCATGATGGGTGTTAACCACATTTTCTACTGAGTGAGAGAGGAAATACTGCAGTAGATTAACTTATAATGCCCTATTTTATTGTCATGAGTGAATGAAAAAATCCACACTAATATTAATAATACAGGTTTGCAAGGCTGTTTACAAAGAGGTGCCAGCAGGACGCGCTTTAGGAGCGGCAGAAATAATGGTTTCCCCGGTAACGGCTGTAGCCTACTCAAAGCAGCAACGCTGCTTTATCAGGAAAGATAAAGAAAGATTCAATCGTAATAACAAAGAAACTTTTCTAAAGACCGTCAGTTCACTTCAGATACGTTCATACAGTATAAAAACACGCGCGCCGCGAGAAAAAAAAAACACTCTCACCCCCACACGGCTGCGACACGGCTACCGGAGCTGATCGTGCCCATTCTAGTCAATGCTTGTGTTTCAGATCGAAGCTTCCCAAAAGCAGCTCTCCGCGCCGCTTCGCTAAATATAGGCGCCTAGTCTATTTTGACGCACGCGTGTGGAGGACGGAATAAAACCTTGTCGCAGACGTGTGTTCTGTGTTGTAAATGAGGTGCGAGACAGTGTCGCGCAGCGCCGCGTTCCGATTAAAGCGACACACCGGTATTGCGGTTTATTAAAAATTCATATCGTAACAAAAAATAAACACCGGTATTCGGTTTGAACCGGTAAACCGCCCAGCACTAACTACCGGGTTCAATTACGATTTTTTGCTCATTTGTGACACAGATCGGATGTTTTCTATGACCGTGTAAACAGGGAAAAAACGCATGCATTTGGATATTTCGAGATCGGTTTCAGGCCTCGTTCATTTGTGGAAATAAATCAGATATGTGCCAATGCGACTATCATGTAAACAGACAGATCCGATTTTTTGAGGCATTAGGCTACATATCCGCAGTTTAATGATGAGAGAAACCCCGACACGCATCTGCAAAGGGACGGATGGCCCGATGAAACATTGTGTCGTCGTAGGAGAGGAATGTGGACACACGTTGACACAACATATCAAAGGTTGGCTTGCTCATCCTAAAATTTCAGACCCCCTGCTCCTCGTTAAAGCCCGCCACGATCTCATGAAAGTGTGTATCTATAGCACGAATTTTATTCCAAAAATAGTTTTTGAGTGCATATGATATTTACTTTATGGCTTTATGATTTTAAATCATGGTGATAGTTGGCGAACTTCGCATAAGCTACCGTATTTTCCGGACTATAAGTCTTCACATAGGCTACTGTATTTCGCAGCAGTCACATCAGTCAAAAAATGCATCATGAAGAGGACAAAAATACATATAAGTCGCACTGGACTATAAGGCGCATTTATTTAGACATTTATTTCACAAAATCCAAGACCAAGAACAGACATTTAATCTGGAAAGGCAAGTTATTCAACTACACAATAGCACACAGAACAACAGGCTGAAGAGGTGTCCGGTATGTTAACGTAACACATTAACTAGGGCTGTAACGATATGCGATATGAAACCGAAATCGCGACACACAGATCCACAAACTTGTGTTGCGGTGTGAGGCAGAGAGAGACACCCCTTCCACTCCCAGAGTTATCCTTCCCGTCCAGATCCAATGCTACCACATCTTTAAATTACTAATAGTATTATTTTAAGTTAACATTATAAAATACGTAGACCTACACCACAAAACTAGTTGAGGATAAATTCTTTAAAATTGGGCAATTCCAGCGTTATGGACGTGACATTTGCAGTCAAAACTTGAAATATGAATTCTCAGAAAATGCATTTAATATCAATATATTGAAACGTCTGTTTATATATCCATATTCCCTTAATAAAGGGACATTAGATAATATCTCTACATGCGTTTTATATTTAATATGAGGAAAATACACACGTGTTATGGACACAAAAAAATCTTTAACTTTTAGGTGGCAAAATATTTTTTAGTAATTCTGTGAAATACACTGCGCAAACCAAAAGTAATACTAACCACCGGATGAAGAAGGGTTGACTCTCCACAGAACATAAAAAAAAATATATATATATTATTATTATTATTATTATTTTTTTTTTTTTTTTTTTTTTGCATTGAGGAAAAAACAGTGTGACGGACGGGACCGCTCTGAAAGCGGCACTAAAAGACTGCTTTGAAACGTGAAATATAGTAGACAATAGATAATCCCGACACGGAGGCGTCGGCACGTGAACTGGAGCTCATCTCATAAATGAACCGAAACTCAGCATATACGTTGGCCTACTTGCCTCACAGACCTGAGACATATATAGAAAGCTTGAAATGTCTACGTTTAAACAGAACAATTCAAAACGAAAGAAAAAAGACTGCTCTTCTCTCTGCTTATGTAATCTGTATGAAATGTGTATTTCTCTCTGGCGCGTTCACTACGGCGAATATCAGGAGTCAGCATCGTCAACTTCATCTTTGCAGCCGACACTGACACAGAAAACACTTGTTTATTAATAAACAATTAAAATGTCTCCTTGCTATATTTGACATATTCATAATCATTACTTTTGCTGGTTCTTTGTGACAGCTTTTAGGAGCTTTATTGGCAGCGCCACCCTTACATGTTACATGAACGCGTCACCACCGCATCAGCACCAAAAACATGGAGATTTTTTTCTTTTTGAGGGCATTTTGTTTGTGTTCAGTTTTTTGTTCAGTTTTTTAGTTGTTTTCAGTAATTTTTTCAGGGCTAGGCTACAGGAGCAGCATCTGTACTCTCGCGGCTGTAGACGGTAATGTTTTCTCTTGGTTCATGTCAGTCAGTATGAATTAATTTTGATATACAAGTCGCACCTGACTATAAGAAACAGGACCAGCCAAACTATTAAAAAAAGTGCGACTTATAGTCCGGAAAATACGGTATATCGCAAAGCTAGCATCAAGCATATTTCACGTTTGTCCATCTGTGCAAGAACCCCCTTTAAGCATGCGCAACGCCTCAGATAGTATGTCAAATGTAAACACATTAATCGGATATGGGGCAAGAAAGTGTAAACGGACGGTCAAAAAAAATCGGATATAGACAACAAATCAGATTTGGGCATCAAGACCTGCAGTGTAAACGAGGCTTGCTTGTCCCACATACTTGAGTATCTGCAATGAGCAGTTTGGATCCATCCGTTTGCCGGAGAGCAGCTTGACTCCTGGGTGATTGTAGCTCAGATCCAGCTCTCTCAGGTGTGAGGGGTTTGAACTCAGAGCTGAAGACACATAACCACAGCCTTCCTCTGTCACCATACAGCCAGACAACCTACAGACACACAGTCAGATCATCTACAAAAACACATATGACTGGAAGACTGTAAATAATCTCTTATATGTTCTTTTTTCAATTTCAGCAGACAAATATATACATTTATCAAGGCAGAAATGCTTCTTTACAATAAAACAAAAAAATATACGTCAATACAGAGACAGCATTATAACCCATCATGTCTACCAATGGTCATGGAAATGAAATACTCAAGCTTATACAGATGTTTTGTGTTTTACACAAGAACAAGGGGAGCTATTACTTATAATTATTAAAAAAATAAAAAAATAAAAAGTAAATAAAAATAATATTTTTTTCCCATATTGAACAAACATATTCTATCTGGGTTCTTAAGGAAAAGGAAATCTTTTCCATCACATGTATATGTGTGTATGTATATGTGTGTGTGTGTGTGTGTGTGTGTGTGTGTATATATATATATATATATATATATATATATATATATATACACACATATGTGTAAGGAATAATTGACGACAGGCCATTGAATTATTAGAAAAATAATGCACACCCGAGGTGGTAATGCGGTCACGACGCAAAGCGGAGTTACACCTCGGGTGTGCATTATTTTTCGAATAATTCAACGGCCTTAAGTCAATTATTCCGCTTATACTACAGTTACCACACCTCGAAACATTGTTCAGATTATGTATTTCAAGACGTTTGTAAAGTTTGTCATTAAAATGCTCTTGTATGTAGACCTAATTTCTTACGCATCTAATCCCATGCCTCCGTTGCTAATTCCTAAACGTCATTTTAGAGTTAGTAACGGAGGTCTGAGCCGCTGATAGCAGACTAATGCTGGGCACATGACTAGCTGACACATTCTCTGACTGTTTTCATCGACTGCAGCAGATTTTAAACACCGACTTTGAACACAGACTGAACGCACTGAACACGCGTTTGGGCATGATCAGTCATAAGTATCAAATTACATTCATTATGGAGTTATTAATGCAGTTATTAGAGAGAGATGTTGCAATAATAAGACAAAAAAGCATGTGCATCAATATTATTATTTATTTATTAATTCAATTCAGTTTAATTTATTCGATCATTCTTTTTTTTTCATTATTGACAGATGACAGTAGACTATAGCCAAATAAATGAAACACAAAGCCCTTTTAACAAGTAGGCCTATCAATAATTATTAATTTGTTATAGACCCCTTTTGTGCCGACGTCACAGTTACGTCACGGCGCTAGCTGGAGGCAAAACAAACGGAAAACTGGAGGCGGCCAATACAAACCAGCACAGATTCGGCGACATAATAAAGAGCTTAAATTATTCTTTTTATTATTAAATGTCATCTTGTTGTGTTCTTGGGAGCAAGAATCAATGAAAAATGAGTATGCTGTATCTGGAATTTTTATTTCTAGAAAATATTCATATCATTAAAATTGCACCGTAGTGTCACTCTTTACATTGTCGTCTTGGCGCTGGCTAGGCAGAACTGCGGATTGAACCACACAAGTCTTTACATGACCATTCAGCACATAGTTATATTATAGGCATCTAAATATATTTATATGTCCTCAGTTTCTCTTTACCCTCGGTTTCTCTATCGGGTAGGTGTAGAAGTCAGGCCGCTCAACTGGGGGTAGCGTTAACGTTAATCCTGTCAGTTCGTCCATTGACTGAGCGTGTATGGTCATCTGGTTCCGTTCGTTAAAATTAACTTTTGCAAATAACAATCGGCGTCCTGGACAGTGAGTGACCTTGCACATTAAGACAAAATCGGATTTTCTCCAGTCATTGTTAAAAAACAAGCTAACAAAACTTGCAAACTAACGTTAGTGAAGCGGCCAGAGGGATCTTTCTGCCTCCAGCTAAGCTCCGCCCACACAAATACGTCACCGTGTTTACCAACTGTAAAAGGGTCTATCTGCAATAAAAATCCATGCTGCAGGACTATCCATTTATTTAGCCTATATTCAGTTTAATTTTCTATTGATTATAGATAGGACTATATACTTTATTAAAATTAAACTGCATGTTTCTATTGATTGTGAAGCTAGACATTGAAAATTGCAGATCAAGCGCAAGGGGCTAAATGCTTTTGAATGCTTCAATGCTTTTGTTATGAATTGTATCCTACTTTCCGTTATTACAGTTAACTACGCAAAGTGACATGGAACTGTAATGCGGTCAAGACCTGCCTGGAACTACTTCCGTGCGTTTCCCTGAAAATAATGCACACCTTAGAACATTCGTCAACCAATCAGATTCAAGCATTCAACGGCCCTGTAGTATATATATATATATATATATATATATATATATATATATATATATATATATATATATATATTAGTGTAATATATCAATCCAATCATCAACTGTAAGTGGCTCTGGTTTTAGCCATTTCTTTGTAATTACTTTTTTACTGGCTGCCAGAAGAATGATGTAAGCAAGATGTAAACATTCACAATTACAAGGAATCGTCACCTCAAAAACAGCTTCCAAATTTCCTTCAATCCCTTGCCAAAACTGGGTTAATTTCTGACACTCCCCAGAAATATGATAATGGTTAGATTCCCTTTTCCCACATAATCTCCAACAGCTAGCACCTGTCCCTTTGTATCTTTTCTGTGTTGGTGTAGTAAATCTCTTATATGTTCTTAAATACCTCAGTATCTGCAGCTGACAGTGTGGGCTCTTCAGTCCTTCAGAAATAATCTTCACTCCTGAATCCTGCAGGTCATTGTTCGTCAGGTCCAGCTCTCTCAGATGTGAGGGGTTTGAACTCAGAGCTGAACACACATAACCACAGCCTTCCTCTGTCACCATACAGCCAGACAACCTACAGACACACAGAGTCAGACCATCTACAAACACACATCAATATTATGACCGGCAGACTGTAAATTATATCTTATATGTTCTTAAATACCTCAGTATCTGCAGCTGACAGTGTGGGCTCTTCAGTCCTTCAGAAATAATCTTCACTCCTGAATCCTGCAGGGCATTATTACTCAGATCCAGCTCTCTCAGGTGTGAGGGGTTTGAACTCAGAGCAGAACACACATAACCACAGCCTTCCTCTGTCACCATACAGCCAGACAACCTACAGACACACACAGTCAGACCATCTACAAACACACATCAATATTATGACCGGCAGACTGTAAATAATCTCTCATATGTTCTTAAATACCTCAGAATCTGCAGCTGACAGTTTGGGCTTTTCAGTCCTTCAGAAATAATCTTCACTCCTGAATCCTGCAGGGCATTGTTACTCAGGTCCAGCTCTCTCAGGACACAGTTTGAGGATTGTAGAGCTGATGACACAATTTCACAATCCTGACCAGTGAGATTACAGCCAACAAGACTAGAAGAGAGTAAATACAGCACAATAAGTTGGGGTGTATGGTGCTTTTCTTTAAAGGTGCAGCAGTAGCACCTTAAAAACTAGAAAAGAAAATAGATAAATAATTGCCAATACAAAGATAAAATGAAGTAAAATATTGTGAAATATGTGGTAGTTGTGGAGACGTAGTCCACATTGGTGGATGAACAGCTTGACACTCACTGACCATAGGGTTCCCTTGTCCATAGCATAGCCTAGTTATTCCAAACTGAAGTAGTATTTATAACATAAATGTAAATATAAAAAAAAAAAAAAAAAAATTCAAGTAGATAAAGGATTGCCAAGATATAATGTAGAATGAATCTGTTTCATATGGAGTTGGGACGTGAGGTCAAAGACTGTCACTTTCGGCACTGGCCACATCCCCAGGTGAAGTCACAGGTCCATCATCCCCAGAGGCCTCGAGTCTAAAGCACTATGTACAGTATATGTTAAATTATGTTGTAAAACATATGCATAGAGTGTGATGTCATATTGTGTGCACGCGCGTCTATGGTTTGTGTGAAAGAATACGTCAGTAGCGCTAAATAATAAATAAAAAAACATTCGTCCGCAGCCGCTCCACTCCTGACCGCAAGTCCACCGTCAGTGTTGTAGACCGGCACTAGGCAGGTTTTTTGTGTTCATTTCTATTGCATTACGATTGAAAGCAGTATCAATAATGTCAAAAGTATGATGTGCAGTCAAGTTCGGGTGTGTGTATGCTGTTAAAATGAGTGTTCTCACTGATACGCTTGTTGTGATTCGCGGAGTTTTGAGGAGTTGTATTTTGACGACTTGATATTATTTCTTATTCAAAAGTTTCCTGCACCCCTGCAAAGATCCAGGCAAGACAAGATTAAACATGTTTACTTGCAAAATAATTACATTCTAAATTTAGAAAGCCTAACATTCCAGTTTAATGCGACATGTAGCCTAAGCTATGTATCGTTACTTTTGCAAAGACTCTATTATTTTTCCAGTCATAGACCAGCGCTCAAGCACTGACTAGAATCCAGCGCACACACACACACACACACACACACACACACGGTTTAAAAGCAAAAAATATGTATCCAACCCCATTTAAAAACAGTCTGTCGGTGCCATCTTTTGGACATTCATCATATTGCATTGGTTTTCATTTCTTGTCCTCAAACAGAGCACAAATCTGTTTATTTTTAAGTCACACATTCTACATTGATTAAAAAGGAAAATCAATTGAGTTTTTAATGGTAGTATTATTTTATACAGAAATAAATGATTTATAATTAAGATGAGAAAGTTAGTGTTAATTAAAATTTTAAGGAAAACAAATATATTGATCAGAAATATAGCAAATATATATATTTTTTAAATATATATTTTAAATTCATTCAGGTACAATTACCAAACATATCTCAAGGTCATTTTGTCTTTTAATAATTTAATGAATAAACTAATTATATAAACAATTGTCAATGCACTACAAATAAACTGGTTCTATGCCTTTACTTTATTAATAAAACCTATTTAAAAAATACAAGGCTTAAGACATTTATTTTCCTTTGGTGGTACAGCCTGAGACATGCACAATAAGAAAAAAATTGCCTTCTGCATTTTTGTTTTGCTTTTCCCTCCATTGTACCGAACTCGTACCCAACCGTGATGTCTGAACCGAGGTATGAACCGAACCGTGACTTCTGTGTGCCGTTCCACCCCTACTGTCATGGGATTAATATTATAACTATTATTATGTAGTAGTGTAATGTAGACAGACACAACTAAAAGAGGTTGAATTTTTCATATAATTTGCACACAGAATATGGGTTGGAGCTTTTACTTTTGAACTCTCAAAGTGCACCAGATTGATAACTTTAACATTAAAATGCACAAAGTTTTCGTTCAGGGACCTGGATATTGCATAGGGGGCGCTGGCCCAAAAAAGGTTGAGAACCACTGCTCTGAATGGCACGAATGGTATTACTGACTATTTAAACTGAGCAGTGTAATATCTTATATGTAAGGTTGACCATTTTATTTTGGTATTTTGGCGCGTGGCTCTTAATACTTATGTTCCGGTTCTGGTTGCTCTCCTTCGGTTCAGATAAGCGCGACTGAAGAGAGGCGAGTTGTGCTGAAGCTCCGTCTAAAAAGATGATATGAGTTTTGTTTATTGTACTAAAACATGTAATTTTGTTCTTTAATACACTTTAATCTTATTCATACTTGTATGAAGTTTGTGTGAAGGATGTGAAGCCTGTATTTTTGAAGAGAGTTCATTAAGCATGAGTGTGCAAGCTCTGGCTAAAATAATGCCTTACTAAAATAATCACCGACAGGCTGATGATACAATGGCAAGAGATGGCCACAGATTCCAGCTTGTTTTGATTCATTTGTCTTTTTATTCATGCAGGTATATGCTCCCATTCATGCTTCTGTTAATATATATTTTTTAATTTATGTAAAATGTTTTTTTCTTTTTTGTTATATATGTTGAACACTATTGGTTTTGATTTATATGAGAAACATTAAAGCTGTAAAATGTGTTGCACTTGCGGTAAGCGTGACTGAAGAGAGGCTGATGTTACAATGGCAAGAGATGGCCACAGATTCCAGCTTGTTTTGATTCATTTGTCTTTTTATTCATGCAGAATAAAATCTGGCTTGAGTAATTTCTGTTGGTCTCGTTCATTTACCCACACAACGCAAAGCTAAATGAAGACCGGTCACGCGTGAGGCGCACACACGATCGAACAGAGGAAACATAAAACCATACTCCGTCATTTTGGTCATACAGATAAGAGCAGGATTGTTCTAAACTAGGGAAGCACCGATACCATTTTTCCAGAACCGATCCGATCCCAAAAATTCTGAGTATCGGCCGATACCGATCCGATATCAGCACAGGTTTCTTTTTAATCAGTGTAGAATTTCTATACCTCTGTTTGTTGAACTGATAATTACTCTGTTGTGTGTTAAACATCATTATAAAGAAAAACAACAAATGAAAAAATTATATGATCGTAATCTATGACAAAATACTATTATAAACTAGATTAGTTGAAACTTCAGCAGCAAAAGTTACTCTAGAAAAATCATGAGCACAATAACTGAATAAAATCTAAACATTTAGAGAAAACTGTGGAGATTGAGAACAAATAAAAGTGAATAAGTGTAGCACTAAATCTGTTAAAATGTTACTCATTGCTCTTTGTATTGTTGTAAAATACATTCATGAAAAACAAGTAAATATATTTATGATATATACTATAAAATTAAAAGACATTTCTTTTAAATGTTTAGCGCAGCTGTTTAATGAGGCAGCAACATATTATAGATAGGACAGAACAAGAAAGGCTATTAATAATCTTTCATTGCCCAAAAGTATTATAATATGAAAGGCTCCAATACAGAGCGGCACAAAGCGCTTATGCGTATCCCGTGCGCAGAATGATGCGCTTGCAGCAACATGGAGTCACAGCGCTTCACATTGAAAACCTCAAAGCAAAAAGGTAAGAGATTTGATGCGTAGTTCCAGTATTATATGAATGCATATAAGGTGTGACTGAGTGACAGTGGCTAATGGTTTACATGGCTAATAATGGGTCAGGTATGAGGGCCCCTTAACAGAGTTTAGCTTAGGGCCCCAGGGAGGTCAGGATCGGCTCTGCGCGTGAAGAACAAGTATAGCGCTCTCTACTCCAGTGTGGAGATCTAAAAGTATGGGATGATTATAGTATCAAAAAGATTAACACGTGCAAGCACACTTATCAATGAACTTGATACATTGTAGCCACAACGACATCTGCTTCTCGCGTTAAGTGATCATATGGGAAGACACATCGTCTTGTGTCCGTACTGGTTAATAATTGCCCCACGAGGAGCAATTTGCCAGCGCCAGTTCGGCTGGCCTCATGACATTCCACACACGCACACGCACGCACAAACACACACACACATTACACACACACACTCACCCCCACACACACAAAACCTCCTTTGAGTACAATTTCATGTAGAGATATGGCTCTTGAGTGTATACCTTCTGATATGTATGTGTGATTAACTTTGATTAATAATGGAAGTGTGGTTTGCTAGAATATAGGTTGGAATCCTATAGACTTATGTTCCTTGAAAGGAATTCCTCAGTCGTGTCCTGTTGTAATCCTCCCTCAGACCATAAAACTTTATGACCTCAAGACGGCATCTCATCCAGTTCCTCTTGTAAAGCCAACATTCCAACACCTTAACATACATGAAACTCTTCAGAGAAAACTCCCTAAGATGTTTGATATGTATTCCTATGTTTCTCAAAGTGTCGTCGTTTGCCATAACGGAAACACTGACAATTTTATTGTGTTTAATCAAGCTTTATTTGTGTGTAATGAGGCATATGAATGTAATGTTATGTGTGTCCAATATCTACCTGTAATTCTTGGTATCTGTCTGACCGTCCTGTTTTAATTCAACCAGTCCCGCACATAGTATTATCGTAAGATGTATTATTCTGTATGTATAATCTTAAGAGGAAATATTAATTATTTCGCTCAGAAGACATATGATACAAGGGGGCGTGTTTTTCTTCACACAAAGAAGACATCTTCCCGCTACAGATCAGAAGTTTTGATTCGCTCTGTCACAAAACGAGGCGTAAACAGATTGTCTGTTAAAAGGAAGAGACCCCCACTTCTCGCTCTCTTCTCTCATCGATCCCGCTTGACCTCCTCCTCCTCCTTCTCCACGTGCAGCGCTGCTCCAGCTGGACAGGCTTGCCTTGGCCTCTGGGACACATGACCGCGTCATGTAAAAGCCTGCCGTCTTTGCAACCAAGATGTGCAACCTCTCCCATCCCGGGAGATGAACTTTCTCGGTAACCTTACAGTCAGTAAGCCTTTTAAACTTCGCGGCACTGGAAGACCCAGCAGAAACAGGACACCATCCGCGCTGTCCTGCCGGTTTCAGCATCACCCGAACAAAAGACAAAATCGCAAGTATATTGAGTTGATAAAACTGCTTTCCAGGTTGTCTCGTGAATTTAGGTTTTCTGTATGTAATTATTATTTTCCCCTTCTCTGCCTTTCTTTCTTTCTTTCTTTCATTTCATGTTATCCTGATCACGTATTTTCTTGTTTGGTTAAATGTGTGTTTGTTTTATTGTTTTGTATTTTTACGTACGTTTATATTCGTAGCTCATATAATCTCTAGTTTTGCATTTATTAAAATTCATAAATACTTTTCACTGTCTCTGTATTTGAAAGCCCACCATTCTAAAGTCAATGAAACAAAAGATCTTAAGCTACAAGCTCGATATTAGACTACATTCAGTAGTTTTAATTAATAAACTCAATAAAGTTTAATGTTCGTGGCCAGAACCTAAACTTTAGTGGAGTTTGTGAATACCCCTTCTTAACTGTACTGACCTTACATCTACTCGCTGGCCGAGTTAAAGGTTGGTCAAACCAGTTACAGAACGAGGTAATCTCGATAATTGATAAATTAAATGTACATGCGACTTATGAATTATGACTATGAGTCATAAATATTAATATTCCCAAGATTCCCCATATTCTTGAGCTAATTCATATTTACCCAAAGTCGTATTCGTTACAACATGTTGCAGAATTTTTTTATCCATGCCTTTCAACTTGCGTGTGCAAAATTTAAAATTGAATGATTGTGAAGCAATTTGTACAAATAGAGACATTTTTGTGAATACAAATGTTTTCCTTTGTATTAGTGTATCATAATTTGCACATGCAACAAAGAAGATGTGCATGTGTGGATCAGGTGACACGCATGCATTCATTGACGTCTTTTCTGAGTCGATCTCATTTGATTCATTTGGATTTTGAGACTTTCCTTTCGCAGTTTCTAAGCATTTCACAACCCACACACAAACAACTACAAATGAATAGGCCTGGTGCTAATTATTAATGTGTGCACAACTACCCATCTATTTGACAAATTCACAAATGTGCGTCACTACATTTAAACTAATGCAATACAAATTGTGTGTGCAAAATCCAAAATCACATGAATGTGCAGCATTTTGTACAAATAGAGACATAGTTGTTAATACAAAACCTCGGTTTTGTATTAATGTAGGCCAGAATTTGTGCATGCAACAAGTAAGATGTGTATTTGTGGATCAGGTGACACGCGTGCATTCATTGACTCGTTTCTGAGTCGATCCTATTTGATTCATTTGGATTTTGAGACTTTCATTTCGCAGGTTTCGCCTTGCATGATCCACACACAGATGTCTGAGAAAACCTGCTACCACTAGATGGCAGTATTCTGCTTAAACAGACAACGGCAGCGAAATCAAGCGTTCTTCCCATGGTTCTTCCTCATTTAAGACGCTTAATGTGAGTGATATTGAAGAAACAAATTTAGTACACAATATAGACCTACCTTATTAATAAAGCATACTTTATAGAGGCAAACAGATTATGAACAACACCCATAGAAAACAATTATAAACCGCTTAACGTGCAATCGTTAGTATGCGTTGCATGTTCAATAAGGTGTATTGGCTACTGAGTTTAAATATCACCGTCTTACTGCATTGACGTTAAGCTTTTTCTTTATAATATGCTCTATGGGAGGAAAACTATAGCCTACAGACAAGAGCCTATTATGAACGCGACGCGCGGCGTTTCATGTTAATGGAATTTTCCTTCCTGAGCCTGTTAAAAAGAAAAAGCTTAACATGAAATTCTGCAGTTGCGTTTAACTTTGCGTGTGTATGGGAGAGCAACCGGTCCGAGAGCGCAGTGAAGTAAGTTTTAGGTTTGATATTCGCCGCATTTTCTAAAGGGACCATCTGCAAGTTCCACTCACAGTAAAAAAATATAAACGTCCAGTCATTCATTCAAATGAATACTTCCAAGGTTATAGCCTAGTAAATGCCTAGTGGGCAGACTGACTTAGCCTACTGCAGTGGTTCTCAATCCTGGTCCTGGGGACCCACAGCTCTGCACATTTTATATGTCTCCTTTATCTTACACTCCCAGTTCAGTTCATAGAGCTCTTTCCTAACGAGATGATGATCTGAATCAGGTGTGTTAAATGAGGGAGACATACAAACTGTGCAGAGCTGTGGGTCCCCAGGACCAGGATTGAGGCCCCTTAACAGAATTTAGCTTAGGGCCCCAGGGAGGTCAGGATCGGCTCTGCGCGTGAAGAACAAGTATAGCGCTCTCTACTCCAGTGTGGTGATCTAAAACAGTGGTTCCCAACAGGGGGGTCGCGGCCCACAAGGGGGCCTCAGCGAGCTCTCAGGGGGGTCGCGTCATATTTTGAAAAGTTTTGAGCAATGAGCATTAAATAAAAGCCCTTAACTTTTTTCTGTTCAAAATTTACAAAATTTATATAATGAGCGAGTTCATCATGAATCCATTTTCCCATCTGTGTTTTTGTCTTATCCTGAACAACTATGGTACACCTATAATAAGTGTTTACATTGGGACTATTTTACACTAGATCGGATCGCTGCCGCTGCGGAGTAGCCCAGTACCTGCGTGACTCGTCATAGACGCACACAGAGAGAAGTAGTTCCGGCTACAATGTTCTTCCGAAAGACGCATTATTCTGTTAATAAACGCAAGTTTATTATTGCTCACTATAGCGCCAAAAGTGTCAAAAATAAAGCCTCACATTGATAAAGCCTCACAAATAACATGCAAGTATTGAGGTCCCAGACAGCAGTCATTTAGTAATAGCCTATATTCTTTTCTTTTCTTTTTTTACACACCAGTGTGAATATTTTTGTTATTGTTTCAAATAGGGCCAATTTATAGGCTACTCCTAGGCTTACGTTTTTAAATTACAAAGGGCCTACTGATGTTTTTGTTATTGTATTTTCAATATTATAGGCTATTATTTGTGCATAAACATATCTGGTTATAGTAAACACCGTTTGTTTGAAAACAACATATTTTGTCATCCTTGCTGCAAGCTTACAAGAGCGATAATATCATTAAATGTGAAGGGGGGCCCTAAAATATTTTCTTGGGAAAAAGGGGGTCTCAGACAAAAAAAGGTTGGGAACCACTGATCTAAAAGACACCCGGGAGAAAGTTACATGAACAGCAATAAACTCCAGAAAGATAAAGTCATATTATGCGAAACCATAGACCTTTCTCTACAGATAATGTATAACAATAGTAACATTGACGCATCTTGGAGAGAGTTTCATCATGTTGACTGCCGTAACCGAACGCGCCGCGCTGTTTGAGTGCTGGATGGAGAATGACTGACAGCCGCAGCGGAGGGAAGCACTTACTTGAGTTTAACGACTTAAGTATTAATCATTAAATCACTTTATCACATTAAACTATGGAGTGGCTTTAGAACACTTATAATATAGTGCACGAAAAGTTGACCGTTCTTTATAATGTTTTTTGTGGCTTTTGTGAGGCTTAACAATAACACAGAATAGTATACGCACAATATCAGATTTGGATCTCATCTGACCGATTCCCGATCCGGCAAAGAATGGCAGTATCAGAGCCAACACTGAGTATTGGATCGGCGCATCTCTATTCGAAACTGCATTTTGAAGTATTTAATTTTATTTGTGTACACTCACAATAAACCAGAACACTGTGGCTTTGTAAAATAAATAAACAAACAGGATGTGTTTTCCGGTTTCCTTCCTGTCAACTAGTTTGTGGAGCGCTTCACAAAAATAAACCAAACTCAGCAGAATACTGTCACACAGCTTTCTCTTTTCTTTTGTTAATCTGTTAATTATTTAAGTCAAATATATTTAGCATATTTATTCCTTTTATACAGCCCTATAGACTATGACTTTATGAAAACAAATTTTTATTTTATTTTAAATGTAACTCCATTCTCCTTAACTCATCCTGGCGACCCAGGGTTTGGAAACCTGTGCTCTAGGGAACTGAGTTTGGCTCTCCTAGTATAAGTGAACCTCAGGGAATATAATAAACAATGTAAAAACTCCATGTCATGACCCCTGTAAAGATGTAAGATGTGTTATTTAAAGGATTCTTTAGCTATTAATGATTAAACACTCACAGAGCTTTTCTGCAGTTGACCACAGCTGGTATCAGTCTTCTTCTCCTCTTAGCTGATGTGTTGTATTTCATGGTGTTCAGCTCATCCAGCGCCTCCTCTGAGATCTGAAGCATGTAGGAGATTGTTGAGCATTGACCAGGAGAGAGGTCCTCCTCTGAGTGTTTGTCTGATTTCACAAACTCCTGAATCTCTCTGGACAGAGTCTGATCTTTCACTTCCAGCAGACAGAGGAACAGATTGATGGATTGATCAGCTGAGAGAGCATCATCATCATCATCATCAAAAGGATCATCATCATCTTTGATCATGTCTTTAATGTACTGTGTGGTTCTCCTGATGCTCTCTGAGCTGCTCTCTGTGTGTGTCAGTAGATCCTGTAAGAGTCTCTGATTGGACTCCAGTGAGACGCCCAGCAGGAACCGCAGGAACAGATCCAGCCGTCCATTCTTACTCCAGCGGGCTTTATTTACTGCTGATGCTAGTAGATCATACAGAGAGTCTTCATCAGATCCATTTTCAGAGTCAGAATCACTTTCTTCATCAGGCCTGAATTCACACAGAAGCTTCAGTGGTTCCTTGTTCTTCATTAAATAGCAGTAAAACACATAGAAAGCAGCGAGAAACTCCTGAACGCTCAGATGAATGAAGCTGTAGACTTTCCTCTGATGAATCACAGATTCCTGCTTAAAGATCTCAGTGCAAATCCCAGAATGCACTGAGGCGTCAGTGACGTCTATGCCGCTCTCAATCAGGTCCTCTTCATAGAACATCACATTGCCCTTCATCAGCTGATGGAAAGCCACTCCAGCAAGTTTCACAATCACTTCTCTGTTGGACTGCAGGAGTTCCTCTGGATCTCTCTCTTCATACTTCTGATTCCTCATGTTGATCTGAATCAGCAGGAAGTGGATGTACATTTCAGTCAGAGTTTGAGGGATTTCTGCACTCAGATCTTCTTCCAGGAGCTTCTGAAGCACAGTGGAGGAGATCCAGCAGAAGACGGGTATGTGGCACATGATGTGGAGGCTTCTTGCTCTTCTGATGTGTGAGATGATTCTGCTGGCTTGATGCTCGTCACTGATTCTCTTCCTGAAATATTCCTCCTTCTGAGGCTCATTGAATCCCTGAATCTCTGTCAGACGGTGGATGTATTTGGAGGGGATCTGATTGGCTGCTGCTGGTCTGGAGGTGATCCAGATGAGAGCCGAGGGAAGCAGATCTCCTTTCATGAGCTTTGACATCAACACACCCACTGATGAAGTCTCAGTCACATCAGAAACTTCCTGAGCGTCTGAAAACATCAGTGTGATTCTGCTTTCATCCAGACCATCAAAGATGAACACAACTTTACACTTCTCATAAATCTTTGAGTCCAGATCTTGAAGTTCAGGGTGAAAGTCCAGCAGAAGTCTGTGAAGACTGTACTGATGATCTCGGATCAAGTTCAGCTCTCGAAATGGAAGCACAAACATGAAATCTACATCCCGATTGTCTTTTCCCTCGGCCCAGTCCAGAATGAACTTCTGCACAGAGACGGTTTTCCCGATTCCAGCGATGCCTTTAGTGAGAACAGTCTTGATCTGCTCTTTCTCCTGGCGTCCTGGTTCAGGAGAGGCTTTAAAGATGTCATTGCAGTAGATTGGAGTGTCTTGTGAGTGTTGTGTTCTGGCTGTTTTCTCCATCTGTAAAACCTCATGTTCTTCATTCACTCCTTCTCTCTCTCCCTCTATGATGTAGAGCTGTGTGTAGATCCTGTTCAGGAGGGTTTCATTCCCTTGGAGTTTCAGTCCCTCAAATAATCTCTCATACTTGTTCTTCATGCTGGTTTTGTGTCTGTGTTTGACTCTCTGTAGTTCATCATTCACTGGCTGAGGAGAATCCTGCTCTCCAGTCTGATCATCTCTGAATGGGGACAAAATACACACATAAAACATGTTTGTGAATAAAACATGCAAGGAACAGCAACACATTAATGAACATGGTCAGTTTAACAGATTCTCCTTATAAACAACACTCAGGGTTTCTCCTGGCTCAAAACGAGGAGGTAAAATCCTGATCATGTATTTTAATAGTAAGATAATTAAATTAGTATTTTCCGTAGACCATCATATAGCCGACTGTGTTTCCCACAGTATTTTAGTGAGTGGACCTCGGTACCTCTAGGGGGGTCAGGGGTCATGCCCCCCCGGAAGAACATTTTGTACATTTTAAAGATAAATTCATTAATCTGGTGCACTTTGAGTCACACAAATCCGCTGTTAAAATTAAATAATCCGCCCGCCAACCGCCCATAATATGATATTCTCTGATTTAGAAATCTGCATCTGATCATCACATTACAGTTATTCAGATTCTCAGTGTTGAGCATGATGATATGGACACATAGCACACTGAAGTAGGCTGATTTAAAATTAACATTTATTTAAAATAAATTTTGGCAAAATTACATTTCCTTAATAACCTAAACAGAGGCTTTACTCCCTTCAAATTTAAATTGTCAATGTTTCATTAAATCACTGTTGGAAAACACTCTTATGAGAATACATTTTTTTACCTTTATAAAGGGCATTTTTTCCTAATTTTATTAAAGGAGTCATGACCTTGTGTTACCTTGGATACCCAACGCTCTATTATAGTCTTTCAGGCACTTCTAAAAAAAAAAAAAAGTGGCAAAAAAATAAACACAGAGCTCCTCAGACCCTTATTTCTAAAGGTATTATTGTCTCACGAGATCTGATGCGATGTTTTGGCTGTCGTGGACGGTCATTATAATAATGCAAATGAGGGGCGCATTGATTGGTTGCCGCATAAATTCTAGGTCAATATTTCAACAAACTGATTTTGAAACACTATTTTCTCCAGTCACGCCATATTCAGCAGGAGTTATGGTTTAGAAGAACAGATTTAAGCTTCAATTATAAAGTTACACAGCTATATAGAGGACAAACATGTCAGAGTCAAAACACTGTAATGAAACACTGAAGATTGGGAGCACAGACTTAAGTTTGGCATCATTTTAAAGAAGACCCTTGGCAGATTATTGCTGAAGTAAAAAGAAAATAAGTAAATCCAAAAAAAAAGAAGTTATATACAGTAGGTTTAAGTTTATGAAAATTATTTATGAACTTTATTTTATATAAAATATATATTTTATGAAATAAGTTGAACTCTAAAGCCCTATTCGGACGGAAACAATGTTTGAGTTACAATTCTTATCAACCTAAGTCTGTGATTTCATGTACGGATTCGTACTAATATCTCCGTGTTTATTACCGAGGTAGGAGTGTCTGTGTTTTACATGTGGGCATTGCAGAAGATCACGTGTTCAGAATGCGTGGATTGCGTATGGTCATATGACTGATCTATACCAAAGTCCTTTTAGGCAAGTCGTGCCACTCGGCCGCCATCTTGGCAACGCCTCCGGGCAGCTATTTCGGACTAACAAGACCAGGCTCCTATCTAAATGAATGGGCAGAGAGTCAGAACTGCACTTTGCACTGGTCACCGGGACATAAAAACTGCGTATAGAAACAGCAGTAAAATATGATAAAAATCGCTGGAAAAGTTTGATGACTTTGCCCCAAAATAAGGTTTAAAACACCTTTTTCCCCACAGGTTATACTTTTACTACGCATGCGCAAGGGTTCACGTTCACGACACCAACTTAATTTACGTCTCTATCCAGAATGCCGGTGTTGTGCCAGCACTTAAACAATTATATGTGGGCAATTCCAGCGTTATGGACGTGACATTTGCAGTCAAAACTTGAAATATAAATTCTCAGAAAATGCATTTAATACCAATATATTGTAAACGTCTGTTTATATATCCATACTCCCTTAATAAAGGAGTCCAGACATTAGAAAAATATCAGTCTACGCATGCGTTTTATATTTAATATGAGGGAAATACACATGCGTTACGGACGTGACAAAAAAAATCTCTAACATTTTGTTGCCAAAATATTTTTTAGTAATTCTGTGAATTACACTGCGCAAACCAAAAGTAATAGTACCCACCGAATGAAGAAGGGTTGGCTCTCCACAGAACATAAAATATTCATTTTATGTTATTTTTCGTTTTCGCATTTATGAGGAAAAAACAATGTTACGGACGTGACAGTTCTCCGTTACGGACGTGACCGCTCTGAAAGCGGCACTAAAATACTGCTTTAAAACGTTCACAGAGACCTCAAACAGGCATTTAAAACACCAAATATTAAGGATTGGCATTATAAGCAAAAATAATATTCGATATTTGTTCGAAAATCGTACCTCTCCCCCAACATGCTCACCGGTAAGACGGCGTTCACTCAAATCCCGCTCCAACATTACATTTGAGTAGGCATTTAGTTTCATATTAATGTTTAAATAAAATAATTGTATTTTTTATTTCATATGTTGATTATATGAAAGGATAACAGCATGAGTAAGATTAGGGGTGGGCGATATAGCCTCAAAATTATATCACGATATTTCAAGAATATTTGCGATAATGATATTTATGACGATATAAAAAAATTTAGACAATTTTTTTTATTACATTTATCTCACCTAAATGTTTGCTCACTCATTGTGTTTTTACAATTGGGTAATTTTGTATTTCAGAGTTTACACAACACAAGGAAGCTTGATTTCAATCTTTGAATTAAATTGAAAAAAGTAGCAAAACATATATACAAAATAATAAAGATACAAATAAAGAGAAACGTTTTTGGGTAGGTCTAACACTATTCAGAAATACTACATAAACTGAATAAGGTAATCAAATGTAAAATAACACTAGTCCTGACTAAATTAAATTAAAGGCTATTAATTCTGATTCCTTACAATGAAAGCTATCTTTTGTTGTTTTGACGACAACATTAATGACAGACACATACAGTATGGCTGCTGTCACTTTTAGAGCTAGTGCCCGGATCCATTACTGTTATACTGTCTGTCACACTGTCACGCACGTTTTATGGTTATTTCAGACATAACCGACTGTTTACGAATATACTAACCATGACCGGAATTTTTACACAAGTTTGCGTGTTTTTTCCCCCGTTAAAGCAATATAATCCGCGAAATAGAACTTTTGTTACTCGCGAGCTGTTTGTGAGGCGGCTTTACTGTATGCACGCAGAGTAAACATCTCTCAGAGAGCGCGCGAGAGTACTGAATAGTTTAAAATCGCAAATGTTTAAACTGATAAGACTTAAAAAGAAGTGAAAATGATAAACTTTAGTTACGATGCAAGTGACAAAAGACAATTCCGTCATGTCCTGACTGCTAAACACAAGAGTGTGGTATCGACGCTTGACTTGTGCAACCCATTTTGAAAGCGAGAGAGAGAAGACGCGGCACCGCTGAACACTCACGCGGTTGGTAAAATCAATATTTGCGGGGGAATTTCCCGCATTATAAGTGGTAGACCTGCGGGAATTATTAAAATACTATTGAAGTAGCTCCTTTTTAGGTACTAAATCGTCATTGGAGGCTGACTTGCTGCTCTCGCGCTCAGACAGGTGTTGTTATTGTGCGTGCTAAGGAACGTAATGCGCCATACGTCATTGCGTCGCTATATCAGTGATATCGCGATATGACACTTTTTTATCATGTAAAAATTTATACCGGTATTATCGTGGACGGTATGATATGGCACACCCCCAGTGGCGGATCTACGGGGTGGCAAAGGGTGGCAGCTGCCACCCCTGGGATACAGTCTTGCCACCCCCGTTGCCACCCCATTTATAAATCAGATAATATTTTTTAAGGATATTTTATGTTCATAGCCTACACGTTGAAGGCCAAGGAGAACCGCAACAAACTCCTCTCAAACAGAAATAGCCGATTTAGAATCCCCTCCCCCTCACAATGGTTTCACCCATCACTAGCATGGCAGCGACCCCCGCGAAAATGAAATTTCACCAGTGGCAGCAGGGCACAGGGCAGGCAGCACAGTGCATCTGTCTGCAGTACGCAGTGTCTTGCAACCCGACTGGAGAGACTGAGCTGCCCCAGAGCCTCTGAAGGTGAAGTGAGTTTCCCCAGGTGTAGTTTAAACACACGTTTAACTTAAAGTTACATTTGTAATGAATGTATTGTATGCTAAAGACGATTCAGCATCAGCAAAAACAGCGAGTCTATTACGTTAGCCAAAATCAGCGGTCAAACACTCCCTCGTGATTTGTAAGAGCACTCTTCCCTTTGATTGGCCTAATTTTTATTTTAGTAAAGACAAGAACAGCTTGATAAAAAATATAAAATATTGTATCCATAACGTTTACTGATGGTCGCCGTTACGTTACAACACACAATACAGTGCCAGTTAGGAGATCGATCATTTGATTAGCTAAGCAGTCCTATTAAATCCAATTTCTCTCAGATATCACAGCAATGAAACTAGGCTACAACTGGGGAAATAACAAATACAATAGGATTAAGTATGGGCGTTAATAGTTGGGAGAAAATATGATGCGTAATAATAAATAGATCTGCATTTGGTCTTAAAGAGGCAGCAGTCTAATAATCCTGCTGACGATTGCTCCATTAATGTGAACCAAACAACAAAAGGCAAAGAGAAAATCAGTCACAGCTCTTGAATGATATAAGCTTTAATCTATCTATGATAAACTATGCAGTGTTATTTTAAATCTGACTTTATTAGATGTCTTTTTAGCCCATATTACTCCTGAACAGTAATTGTCAGTAGACATTACTGAAATTAAAGCACTGGGTATATAATTTGTATATTTGTTTAATTGTATACTTTTTTTGTTTGACCATGTGTTTGTAATTTGTTTTTTGGTGTCCTATGTCTTCTGTATATAAAACACAAAAGCCTGCACCCTTCTGCATAACATACATGTTCTATTTGTTTTGTTAAAGCATTGCTTTTTCTTTTGCTATAGACCCCTTCACGGTCGACGTCACAGGAAAATTCTAAGTTCGCAGTGCGCATGTCGGGGTCAGAAAGTTCATTCCATCCCATTGAATTGTGTGTTAACCAGAGAATTTCTCGTCAAGAAAAAATGCCTTATTGTTGCGTCGTGGACTGTGAAAATCACACCAGTTGTGGAGTCAAGTTTTTCCGGATTCCTGCAGGATCTCATCCGTAAAAAAAAAATAAAAAAATAGACGACATCTGTTCAGATCTATTTTTTTACAGTCTATGGTCAGATACTGCTGCTATCTGTTAAGTAGCATGACACAGGTCACAATTAATGCCAGATATCGAACTTCACCTAACTATTAAACCAGTCTACAGTTTACAGAAAACATTTGTTTACTTACCAGGGCTTAACTATACCGTTGTTGTCACAATAACTGTCAATAACACAATAACACTAAACACGAGCATCTTTGATCGTAGCATTGTCCCTGTCTGCCCGTTTATTATATAAAAAAAAATACACATACTTAACAGTGTTAAATTTGAAAAAGTACTGTTCGACAGAACTGCTTGGTTTGTTACCACAGTTATCTGCGTGCTTCCTCGGCGATGAAGTTCCACATGTGCGGCTATCCAACACGAAAATGCATGCAGCAAATAAGCCGATCACAATATTTTCTTCAGATAACTCCAAATTTCTCCCACACACTGGACTTGATTTTTGATGACTGTCGACAACTTTACAATCTCCACTAGCTATTCTTCAACTCCTCAGCATCCATCTCAACGACTGCAAGCAGGTCGCGCGCGCGTGGTTATGAGGAATTTTTAAAAGTGAAAGATCCTGGGAGGGCGTGGCGCGTGGGCAAATAAACTGATGTGGATTTTAAATTATTTTATCAACTTGAAATACAGGCAATCAGGCATATTTTTGTAGACGTGTTCCTAAAAATCGGAATATATTTTTACGTTTGCATGTGATTGTTTTAAACCCGTGTTTAGACCCGTGTTTCCCCCGTGTCCGACCCGACACAGTTGGATATTTTTCACCCGTTTGAGCAAAATTTGCGGGTCACCCGTCCGAACCTGTACAGGACTCTAATCAGGCAGACAATCGCCATTAGCTAAAACAAGTTTATTATGGTTCTGTTCCCGTTCCTGTGATGGCAAAGACAGTGCATATATATGCCGGTCTATTAGCCGCACCATTTTTCTGACCCCATGCTGCGCGCGCACCCAACCTAGGCGTTCGATGTTTACAAACATTGAAGGGGTCTATAGATATTTATTTTACATTTCAAAATATAAAACAATATTAATTGTGTTCTAAATTTTATTTTTTTTCCTTTTTTTTAATATAACAAAAAGAACCGATAAGAATACCGTTAAAGTACCGGATCGATAAGGAGTATTGGTAAGAGTAATACCGAATGATACCCATCCCTATTGGAAGCAACAAATTAAAAGTTATGGCCAATTTAACTGTGATTAAATTCAGTGTATATACGTCTGCCATATTTTGCCACCCCTCAAAAATTCCTGCCCCCCTCTCGCCACCCCATAAATATTTTTCTAGATCCGCCCCTGCACACCCCTAAGTAAGATCATAAGATGCGCAATATATCGGATACAGTATATCAGCGGGCAGACATGATTTTGACCAATTCTTTAGTTTTTTTTTGTAGAAAGCTTTTCTTTAATGTGAATTTCGTTTTGTATAAATTGTATCTTAATTTTAATCAATGTTTCATCAACAAATTGCCTGGATTTTTTTTAAATAAGTAGCAAATAGGCTATAGCAGACAATTTAATCAGGACACGGAGGCGTATAATGTAGGCTACTTGCCTCACATACCTGAGAAATATATCTATAGAACGTCTGAAATGTCTAATTTTAAACTACTTTTAAGTCGTGAGTCAAAATGATTGCAATATCACTATTATTTTGTCAGCTTGATCGCGGGATTATGATGAATATTCATGTTTTAACCAAGAGGGAAAAACGCGACATCCCAAAGTGTCCTATGGCTATAAGACACATGCTCTTCTTTAAGTTGTACTGTATCATATACTACCTTCTGATATTCATATTTCGTCCTGTAACTGGCAGAGGAAGAGAAGATCCGTTCATGTGCGCTTTATCCGCCGCGCACTGAGGCGCTATATACAGAAATATACCACGCCGTATTAAAGAGGTCTCTATTGTTTACATTTTGTTATAAAATAGACTGAATTTGAAAGTTGAGACATTTTTTCATATTAAAACTAACAAAGCACAAATATTATTGCGATTATTGGATATGCACTGAATATATGGTAAGCCTGAAACCGATCACAAGTGCATATGATTTGATGTGAAGCGTCCGTAACGGTCACGTCCGTAACGCATTATTATGGTTGTTCAGAGCAAAGTAGTGGAATGAAATGTCGATCCTAGTAAGCATAAACATAGTTTAGCTTTGCATATAAAGTTTCAAGTTATTTGCATTTATAATTGTTATATTATATAAACTTAATCTTTAAAACGTTACGGACGTGACAGAGCACTGAAGCGTCCAGACCTCTTTATTAAAGCCCTTATAAATTCAACAGGCAGTGCTGTTATGACCAAATTAGTATATTTATTTCTCAGGCATGCCTCCATCTTTCAGCAAAATGCTTTATGTTTAAATTAAGTTTTTAAAAGGGGGGTCTTTGATACCTCTTTTGAAAGCATGAAATATGGCTGGTTGAAATGAAAATTTTAGCATTGTTGCTCACCTCATATGTGGTGGAAAAAAAAGGCAATTTTCTTAAAATTTCTGATACAGCACATTAATACAGTATATTACAGACCTAAATGGACAACTTAAAAGGGGTTTTGATCTTTAGGTAAAAACTTTATTTTTTCATGGTAAGGATGACTTTTGCGTGGAATTGCCCATGTATTTAAATGTCTGAATCCTAAAATAAACATTATGTGGTTAAAAACACTGAACAGTTGTGATATAGCCTATGACAAGTGCTGAGCGCGTCCGTTTTGGCTCAGCGCCAGTCATAGCCATAGGTCACAGCGCAAAAGCACAGGTTGAATATGGCAGTTATGTCACGTCACTGTACATTCGCTCCTTAGTGGTCAGCTGCTGACTGTTAAAAGCAGATGATTGGCTTTCCAGCGGGAGGGGCGGGACATGTGCATACAGCTGCCATCTTTGCCATTATGGGTTTTCCTTATATAGTTGTATTGAGGATTGAGGAAGTGGCATGTCTCTTATATAAATTGTCTCTGTCTATACATATATAAAAAAAAATATATACATACAAACCAAAAAAACTATACATTTATCATCATGATTTTATAGTAATAAAATAATATTACTATAATAAACCCACTGGAATAAAGAGTTTTAACTTATATAATTTACACGTTAAGTAATTAAGTGCAGAAATGAAAGTTATCTTGCCTGAAACTGATATTACACTAGCCAGTTTTAACAGTTTACGT
This sequence comes from Squalius cephalus, assembly GCF_949319135.1. Classification (NCBI taxonomy): domain Eukaryota; kingdom Metazoa; phylum Chordata; class Actinopteri; order Cypriniformes; family Leuciscidae; genus Squalius; species Squalius cephalus. Next base: position 1,544,499 of record NC_137123.1, read on the forward strand.
GATTTGGCTCTTCTTGTTGATTTCATTTTTGTATTTCTTCGCAGTGTACCGAACACATCTACATCCATTATCAGTGCGCAAACAGCAGAAGCGTGAATACCGGCGCGATAGCGAGAGATTGTACGGTAGTTCACGTAGACCAAAACACACAAGAAAAGGCATTTTGGGCAATCACAGACATTCGCATTCGGACGGGATTAGACTTCTCTGAGGACCGCCGAGTTTGACAAAAAACAGGAGGTAATTTGCTCTGGAATTTTTACAGAGGTCGTGTGAGAAAAAGACAGACATGGCAGATTCGGACAGGATTAAAATCTCAAAGTACGTCTGTGAAACAGAGATTTCTCTAACGTCCCCCTGTGAAACTAGTCCCGTCTGAATAGGGCTTAAGACAGCTAGAAAATCAAAGCCGTACATCTAAATATTCCATATCTGAGGATGATATCAGGGGTGTCGAAATTAATCGCTTCTACGAGGCAGACGAGGACGATTCGGTGTCGGTTCAGTAATAGACCATAACCCATTATAATGTACTGACGCTGTTCTGACGTCATGTGTGGCGTACGTGCTTTGTGGCGGTATCATCCAACGGCAGAGGGAGGAGAGACGCGAGTGAGAGAAAACTAAAAATCCTCCAGCTACTTTAAAGCCGACATCTGGGCACATCTGGGCTTTGATGAACACCTGGAGCACGACCTGCAGAAGACACACGCTGAGGACATTTCCCAATCTTTTTATCTCTCGGATATTCCCTTTGTTAAGGAGCCGCTGAGGGGACCTTTGCAACAAAAAACAATATAACAATATATACAGACTTTTGCGTGCTCACGCGTTACAGTTTCTAGTTTGCGTTATAGTGTCATTACTACAGATGTGGGAAAGGGATGAGATGAGAGTGAATGGATACAGCTGATGCATAAAAGCCTCTAGAAGACGAGCCTGCAGCCTTCAGCCGAAAGAGGGAAGGAGACCAGAGTCTGATGGACATCAGTGGAGATGGAGAAGAGGCTTCACTGAGGAAATAACTCATTTAATGAAGCGACTGCCTGTCCACTAATCTTCAACACAACTGCCGCTGAACAATACTTTAGTTGGGAATGATAGGCTATGCAGATTTACTATGATAAAAGGTTATTTTATGAGAGAAAGCACAGAAGGGAATGTCGCCTCAGGTATAGGATCCATTTGAGACATTACCATAGTATTTAATAGTAATATTGAGTGATATTGTTTATGGTCTAAAGAAAGTATAAAATACAGATGTTTTCTTTCTTTGACTTTCAGGTTTTACCAGTTATGATAAGACTTGAATTGTAACTGATGTATATGCATATGACGCTGATATTATGCATTTTAATGAATAAAGACATTATGAATTTAATTATAAATATTTGTATGTTGTTTAATTTAAAAAAACATCAAGTGTTGTGTCCACTGCTGTGTGCTTAATGATGATGATATAGCACTGTGTCATGAATGATGGTATAAAAATATTTTGAATGAATTAAATATGTATTAAATTACAATTAAGTTGTTAGTGTAATCTTAAGTGTAGTTGTTTGCAGCCTGCAATGACTAGTGCTTTACAGCTAATAGAGATATTCATGCTTTTCTCCCTACAGTAAAGCACAGTCCACAAACACTGCAGTCCTGCTGTACCTTTACAATATAACACCAACTTTATTCACAACACGCTAATATTCCACAAGAGACTATAATAAGACACATCTCTGGAGGAATGCTCCAGGCACACTCTCATCTCATCCCTATTCCCACATCTGTAGTAATGACACTATAACGCAAACCGGAAAATGTAACGCGTGCGCGCGCGGAAGTCTGCATTTATATATATTAGCAAAGGTCCCCTCAGGGGCTCCGCACTTTGTCGATAACAAAACAGCGGAAAATGTGAGTGTAAACTCTGCTTATAACGTCGCTTTAAGGACTGTTTCAGTTTTCAATAAATCAAGACAGACTGATATAAAAAATAACCCGTTAACGTTATATTTACTTTAAACTTTTCACTTTCGATATCCAGTCCTTTCTTTACCCCCGTTTTTGTTCTTTTCAGTTCAATAGAAATGTCTTATATGGTCTTATAAACACAGATATGATAACATGACACGATATTAAATAAAGACTGGCTGACCTTACCGTGACATATGATCGTTTGTGAGGGTTTTTAACGCTCCGCGTCTTCTCGGCTCTACCGGAAGAGCTTGAACTAGCAGAACGTCATCAGGCGCTCGAGCGCGGGACAGCCGCTGAAGGACCTCTGGTGTGTCACTCTATTCAGTGCCTGATCAGAAAACATGCGCGTTCAACATGTTCTGTCGCCTTAAAGGAACACTCCGACTTTTTGGGACTTTAGCTTATTCACAGTATCCCCCAGAGTTGGATAAGTCCATACATACCTTTTTCATTTCTGTGCGTTCTGTAAGTGTTATTTGACGCACCCACCGCTAGCCTAGCTTAGCACAAAGACTGGATGTAAATGGATAATGGTAGCATACTAATCCCAATAAGTGACAAAATAATGCAAACATTTTCCTATTTACATGTTGGGATCTGTATAGTCACAGCGTGTACAAATAACAAGGCTATATGAGACAGAGACCATTTTTAATCGTATAAATACTGGGAACTATATTCTCACTAGGCGTAGGAGCACAGCTAACGTTACTTGGGCGGAGTGATTAGCGCAGCACACGAGACGCCCTGTGGTGAGGAGCAGAGAGTTCGCTCAGAGTTGGAGTAATAGAGTCAGCAATTACTAGATAGTAAATTAATAGTTTACAATCATGGGTGTTCGCTGTATTGTAAAGAGCTGTGACAATAAACAGGGGAGACCAGGTATTACTATGATGTTTCATAGAATTCCAACCAAAAACGCTGACCTGATGAATCAATGGCTACTTGTTCTGGGTATAGATCCAAACACACATGTAAACAGAAGTATTTCGTTTGCTCTGAACATTTTACTATAGACGACTATTTTGAAAAAATGCAAGTTGCCACACGGACCATGAAACGTGTGCTAAAGGATACAGCCATCCCATCGATAATAAAGACAGGACAAATTGGATCACCTGTTGCTGCGGTAAGTGTTCCGTTATGTTTTGAGATGACATTAGCCATACTGTATCAGTGCCATGCTAATGTACCGTATTTTCCGCACCAGATCTTAGGCTTGAAAAGGTTGGAGACCACTGCATAACGCAAACCCAGTCAAACGTTTGACTGCAGTATCTTCTATTCTATGCGCCTTATAATCCGGTGCGCCCTATATATGAAAACAGTTCTAAAATAGGCCATTCATTGAAGGTGCGCCTTATAATCCGGTGCGCCCTATATATGAAAACAGTTCTAAAATAGGCCATTCATTGAAGGTGCGCCTTATAATCCGGTGCGCGGCAAAATCGACGTCATTCTAACAGCGCGCGCGCCTCCGCATCCGAAGATGCACGACTTTGAGCCGAATCTGCCCGAGCAGACGGATATTAGTACATCGCATCACACCGGCACCCAGTTTGCGCGTCTAAATCAGTTGTATGGTCTGGTGTTCAGTCTAAAACAAAACATTTGCGTCAAGTATAAATGCCTCGCCTGTTTGGGGAGGTGCGCGCGCAGTCAGCGGAGGCTCGCGCTCCGGTGCCAGGCGAAAGTATAAACAATTCAGCGGTTGTTTTACAGACATTAATATAAGGCGCCAGATCTATTGAACTATGAATGATCATTATAACAAAATCACTTATTTGGTGGACAGCTGACCATTAGGTTCACTCGGCATGGGGCGTTTCTTCCAGTTGATCTTGTCACAATGGGGAAAAAAACGACAATTGCCGGGTGTATTAGGGCAGAGAAATCTTCCGTGGTAGTGACGCAAATATTTTGATTGTCATCACTCATCAAGCCTTGACATTGATGGCAATACCCGGTCCCATTCATTACAACAAAGATTGTTCGTTCTGATTCTCCCTTCGACATCAATCTGTTCGGCATCTTGTCTTACAGCTTCCAAAGTTTGTAACTCCTCGTCTGTGTATTCTGGCTCAAAACTATATGGTTCTGGATCTTGGTTTGATACACAGTAAAATTCCTCTGACAATTCCTCAAAGTCAGCCATGATCACGAGTCACGTCTAGCTAGTTAGTCACGTTTGTTTTGTTTACGGTGTTACAATATATTCGGTTCCTGAAATATTTGGTTCCAATGGGTGGAGCTAGCATGAATATTTACGATACCATAGCGTGGGCGGGGCGAAAATACAAGCGAGTGGAACGGAAATTATTAGCGTGAGCGCCTGCTCGTTTTGTTTTATGGATTATTTATATCAAACAGGTAATAAAGTTGAACTAAGTTAATCTTAAACTACTCGTATATATTTTATAAATAATTCATCGTTCTGTAGCATGTGTTTCAGTACGCCGAGTTTACCTGATCCTGTAGGAAGCGTTGCAAGACCTACAATAAAGGCATATTTCTCCAAATTTTCCCAGATTAGTTGTTGCTGACATTATAGAACTGTTCGTTTCTCATGAGTGACTGAGATTAGGATTTTTAAAGGTGTGTGATTGCTGTTTAAATAAATATTTACAAATATATTCTTGTGTCTTTATTCTGTCTCCCAAGGTTGTCTGCATATTATTAAAATAGCCTTTAAATTATAGGCTGATAGCTCAAGACGACATAAGAACTTGGAGTTGCATGTTGCATGCTTTGGATGTTGCTTTATACTGACTTAACTGAAAATCTTTTTGATACACAACTGTCAGAGGTTATCATAAATGTTAAGCTTCAGATGCATTAACAGGTGTTTTCTCTAGCAATGCTTTAGAACATTGGTCAAATTAATTGATAATAATGACCAACCATTAATCATAAAAATTAGGCCTACATCTTATCAGTTTAGTAATGTTATCATTCTTATGTAATCTTTTTGTAAACAAGTGAACACAAAAACACACTGGTGTAGAAGGCATGGGTACACCAAAATATTAAGGAAAGGTATATTTATAAATACATATTTTAATAATATAGTAAATATTTTATTAGTCCTGCTGTATTAATTTTGTCCTTGATCCCATTTTTTTCTCTTGTCTAACATTCTTGTTTTTACAGCTGAATATGAATAAAATATGTAATTTTAAGACACTGTATCTTACTATAAAAATAATTTCAAGTTAATGAATGAATGCTTTAAAAAACTCTTTTTTTTAAATTTTTACACAGAAATATGTTGAGGCAGATGTTTTTATTTATCAATTTTAAACAGTCTAGATCATATTTAGGATAGGTAGATAACTTTATGCATATAGTTTTATATTATAAAAATTATATGTATTATATTCTTTACATGAGAATACTTTTTAATTATATGTCCATATCCCACCACACCTGAGAAACTGACCTCTATTTCTGACCTCTATTTCTGTGCAATTTACTATTGTACACAGCTTTGGCAATAAATAATAATAATAAATAATTGGTTCAGTACAGTTTGTGAGGCATTCAACATCCAATTAGCTATGAATAATAACGAGTCTCAACCACAATTCATATAAATAAACCTACCCATCTTTGTTGAATGTGTCATTTTGGCTGTCAATATAGATAAGGAAATGTTTAAAACCTTAAAAAATCTGGAAAGGTTCCTCATGGTGTTTCTAAAAAAAATAAAAAATATGTCCTTCTTTGAAGGGCACAGAACTTTGAGTTAAGTAACACTTAGTTATTTCTGTCTCTTCATGATTAAAACATAGCCTACTACTTTTAGATGAGGTCTTATACTATATTATAGAGTGAGGTTTTTATTTGCCCTAGATGCAAACACCCTTAATTTTGTACTCCCATGCATGATATCAATGAAAGAAAATATGAAATTTGGCATTGCCAAATAAAAAACTAAATTAAATAAATCAATTTGTTAGAGTTTTGTCTCTGTTTTATTACAATTAAGTGCACTTACCTTTGGAATGGTACATTCAAAACTACAAATTGCACAAACTGAGTATAACATTACTTTAGTTGGACCTTGCTATGTATACATCAATACAATTGAAATAATTCACTTAATTTGACCAATGTTCTAAAGCATTGCTAGAGAAAACAACTGTTAAAGCAACTGAAGCTTAACATTTATGATAACCTCTGACAGTTGTGTATCAAAAAGATTTTCAGTTGAGTGTAGAGCAACATTCAAAGCATGCAACAACATGCAACTCCAAGTAGGCCTATGTCTTGAGCTATCATCCTATAAAAGCTATTTCAATAATAGCCTACAGACAACTTTGGGAGACAGAATCAAAACAAGAATATATTTGTAAATATTTATTTAAACATGAAATAATAGACATTTAAAAAGCTTAATCTCAGTCATTCGTGAGCAACGAACAGTTAGGAGTAGGCTAGTTTAGGACAAAACGCGATCTGAGGCGCTCACGCTAATAATTTCTGTTCCACTCGCTTGTATATTCCCCGCCCATGTACGCTATGATCTCGTGAATATTCATTGTAGCTCCACCCATTGGAACCAAATATTTCAGGAACCGAATATATTGTAACAACGGAACCATCAACAGGGCGTCTCGTGTGCTGCGCTAATCACTCCGCCCAAGTAGCCAATCCGCCCAAGTAACGTTAGCTGTGCTCCTACGCCTAGTGAGAATATAGTTCCCAGTATTTATACGATTAAAAATGGTCTCTGTCTCGTATAGCCTTGTTATTTGTACACGCTGTGACTATACAGATCACAACATGTAAATAGGAAAATGTTTGCATTATTTTGTCACTTATTGGGATTAGTATGCTACCATTATCCATTTACATCCAGTCTTTGTGCTAAGCTAGGCTAGCGGTGGGTGCGTCAAATAACACTTACAGAACGCACAGAAATGAAAAAGGTATGTATGGACTTATCTAACTCTGGGGGATACTGTGAATAAGCTAAAGTCTCAAAAAGTCGGAGTGTTCCTTTAACTGTGCAGATTATTTTGAGTAACTATGCACCTGTTTGCATATATTAATGTTGCGTTAAAACAGTGTTCAAACATAATACTTTATTATTAGTCATCCCTGGGGAGAAAACTGAGGGGGGGAAATACCATTTTATAATTGTCCTTAATGCAAGTGTCTCTACCAACATTAAACACTTTAAAACAGTGTGTGTTAAAGTAATAACTGGACTGAGTGTTTAGTAGGAGTGAGCGGGATACACACTAACGCGGGCTGTCACACACTTGTTTTAAACATTTCCACACATGCCAGCAGGACGAAACTAAGAGTATTTGCTAGTTGCCATATCAACACTATATGGAGAAAAAAATTGCACCAAAATTCTGACATTTTTGGACGAAATCACTGAACATTTAACCATTTATTACTGAAGTAAATTTTTCATCTGTTTTTTTTTGTGTGAAATAAGACAAATCTGACATTATTTTAATATTATTTATTTTATATTAATTCATTATTTTAATCTTATATCTGTTATTTGACAGTTCTAAGCAGCAGAAACACTGGCCGGGTGTAAACCCCAGTTGCTCAGGCGGGGCATGTTGTCATCGTGTGTGAACTGCGGGGGGGCTCGGCTCCCCTTAATAACACACGGGCTCCCCTGAAAACATGATATGTGAAATTTTGGGGGGTCTCAAAAAATATTGACACTGGGTTATTGTGACGTGCAGTTTCATTTTAGTGTAATGTGATCCTCCACAGTACACGGGCGTGCCTATATCGTCGTATACGAGAGATGTGATGTGCGTGGCAAAGGAGAGATAGAGAGTGTGTTTCAGACATTGCAGAGCTGACGCAGGGCACAAATGCAGAGTCCATGTACAACAGGTTAAGAGAGTGCCTTCGTACAGCGGGATTAGAGGATGAGTGTTTGGGGGAAACGCCTCATCAGCATCGCCACAGACGCGGCTTCAGTTCTCACGGGCAAATCCACTGGAGTCACTGCAAGGCTTAAGCGTGACTCTCCAAACATCCAGTCCATACATTGCCTGGCCCATCGCCTTGACTTGGCTATCCATGATTCTCTGAAAGTGTTGCTGGATGTAATCATTTCGAGTTCTTCATTGCCAAGCTGTGTTCTCTGTACACCAGTCTGCGAAGAGTGTGAGATTGCTTGAGGAAGCTGCAGATCTACATATGCAGATATGGAGAACTGGACAGATAGAGATGGACATCAGATGGGTGGCGAGTAGCTTTAATACTGTAAAGGCGGTCTGGAAACACTACCCTGCTTCAGCGCCTCTTCAAAACTGCAAGTGCGGATGCATCTCGACACAGAGAGGAAGAAACTCCTGGCGCTATACAAACACCTCAAACTCAGGGTTTGTACTGGATTCGGCTCGCATGAAAGACTCTCTCCGTGAGCTGCAGGGCCTGGCACTGAAACGTCAGCAAAGAGATATCACTCGAGCTGATGCCAGTGTCCACATTCTGCAGTCTGTTGATCTCCTGAAAGCCATGAAAGCGAGTGGAGGGAAACCCACACAGAAGGCCGAACAGCGCACGTCTCTGGGGCTGTTTAACGACGATCAACTAGTGGAGGACACAGGCAAGATTAATCAAAATCAGCTTCATCAATCTGTGATGGACAATCTCACAGGGCGAATGCCAGAATCAGACCTCCTACAAATGCTAAACCCCCTGGAAAAGCGCTTTCGGCCCCAGGATCGTAATGCGTTGATCCTGTATGGAGAAGACGAAGTACGTGCACTTGCTAAACGGCTTGGAGAAGCAGCCAGAGAGGCGGTCGAGGAGTTTCGCCACTGGAGATTACAGGCCAGAGCACAGGCAGAAAGCTGGACAAGATGTGTACAGCGAGTATCCCTTCCCTACTCCAGCTGAGTGTGAGCGGGGGTGTTCTGCAGTCACTGATGCTGGCAGCAAGACTAGGGTGCGTGAAAACAGCCTCTCAGCGCTCCTTCTTCTGGACATTAATGGACCCCCACTGGAGAGTTTCCACCCAATGCCCTTCATCACAGCATGGACTAAGGCATCGCACATCCACTTCTTGGGTTTCTGGACGAGCTGAAAGGAAGCTGAGCCCAGGCCTCTGTGGGCGACTCTGTGTTACGGCAAGGCATGTCATTTACTCCGTGTTGTGTCTCGGTGGGTTATGGGTCTGTGTGCGTGACTCTAGGCGTAAGTGAACGGAGGAACTATGCTGTTCTTCTGCAGCTCGACGAGTAATTTAACCGTTGTTCATGTGAACTCAAAGACAGCCTATGTATAGATTATGTGTGTGTGGCTGTTTGCTGTCTGACCTCTCAACTCGTGTGGATAAAGTATAATAGGGTAAACCTGTGCAGTGATGTGTCCTATATAGTGCTGACACTTGAGGCTGTTGTGTGTCAGTGTAAGTATAGTTCAACACTGGTGTCACACTGCGTTACAATGAGCCCCTATTAGAGATATCATATTATATTCTATACGTTTATGAATTCTATTGAGAAACCACGAGAAAAAGGTGAATAAAGACTAAGAGACAATGTTCAGAAATATTCATTATTATTATGTGTTGCGCTGTGCTGTATAGCTGTGTTTTGCGGTGTGTTCATTGTCAAACTCAAATTACTTTATTATTAATTATTAAAAAATGCCATTATTATATATGAAAAAGTTAATTGTATTTTATCGACACAATATTTGAGTTTGTCTTGTATATTTTTATATCATTATATCAGATCACATTTTAATCTGTCATATGGTCATGTTGCAATGTACTCCACCTATGGGGCATGTTGTAACATTTCACTTCTATTCTTTCGGGGTGAATAAATAAAGTATACACTGTATTAAAGAAACAAAACACACACAATTGTACTAGACATGAGGGAATTAACATGGTAATATATAAATACTCTGAACCCAAAGTGGATTTCCACAAACTGAGAAAGGCTAAAAGTGTCCTGCTCTCCCCTATATTCTCTTCTAAGTCTTGCTTTTCCAGTCTGTGATGGTGCATTTTAATTTCACACACCAGTGTCCGTTCTGTGTGTTTACATGTTGCTTAGTAAAGTTACATCCAGAAAACTAAAGCAACAATGTTAGTCATTAAAACATCAAACAAGCTCAAATCCTCAGGGCTGAACGAGCTGGATCTCCAGCAGGCCGGATGTTGATAGCCGGATAAACAGTGAGTTTGCAGAAGCTGATTTCAGGGAAGCTCTTCAGCGTGTTTCTTCTGATGGCTCTGGAAAACCCCTGAATAAGCGAACCTCTCTCTGCAGACGGAGCACTGGCATGGAAACAGATGATTACACCACAGCCATGATCTACTAGAACGAATAGAGAGCTGCTATCCTCCTCTAGTGTGACTGCAGGGGGCAATGGGGGAGCTCACTGGCTTAGAGGGGCAGTAGATGTCAAGTGGTGGGGCTGCACACTGAAAGACTGGTGTGCCGACTGGACATAACACCAGGCAAAGGTTGATTTGGCAGTGTATAGGCTGGAGCATGGGGTTATACGAGGCTGGTATTGAGATGTGTCAGGAGACTGTCCGCGGCCGTGTAAGAGTGGCTCGGCTTACAGGAGGAGGAGAAGGAAGAGGAGGGGGAAGAGGAGGGGGCCGATGGTCGCCTGTAGTCTGACGGACTTGTGCTGATACTCCTGGTCGACGCTCAAGGTTATCAGGGCAAGGGGATGATGAGCGAGACTGTGAGGACGGGGGTGCTACTCCTAAGCATGCACTGCTGGATTAATCTACCCTGATTTCTTCTTCTATCAGTTCCTGTAGGAGCACAGTCTGAGTGTCAGGAATGGGAGCCACTGGAGGCATGTGTGTGTTCAGCATCAGGGGTTTGCTCTCTCTCAGATGAGGCAGGCGAGTGATGTGAGGAACACCCGTCAGCCCGACTGCGGATCCAACGGTGTGGGTGAAGGGAGAATGCGTGTATGTCTTTTCAGCGCTTCAGTGAAGTTCACTTAATGTATTAGAGTTTAGTTTCAATAGTACTTTAGCTCTGCGCTTAATCTGACTCCGATTTCAAATAGTTCTAAAATTTTGATTGTGTTTCTAAATATAAACTAATAATATACACTACCAGTCAAAAGTTTTGGATAGTTAAGATTTTTAATGTTTTTAAAAGAAGTCTCTGCTCACAAAGGCTGCGTTTATTTGATTAAAAAAAACTGTAATATTGTGAAATATTATTCCAGTGTAAATCATCTGTTTTCTATGTGAATATATAGTAAAGTGTAATTTATTCCTGTGATCTAAGCTGAATGTTCAGCATCATTACTCTAGTCTTCAGTGTCACATGATCCTTCAGAAATCACTCTAATATGAGGATCTGATGATCAAGAAACATTTATGATTATTTTCATTGTTGAAAACAGTTATTTACATTTTTACTTCAGGATTCTTTGATGAATATAAAGTTCAAAAGAACAGCATGGAAACAGCAAAGACTCTCCATCTGTTGGTTTATTGCGATTCAATAGAGGACACATAAAAGACCTGCAAAAACCTGCTATAAAGTGCTAAACATTTCCTCAATAACTCTAGTTGTCTCGATGCCAAACACTCTCTCAACTACAACAGTCACAGATGTTCCTCTACTGGACACATTTCTCTAGAGTTGATGCTGAAGTTCATGACAGATCATTGTGTTCATCACAACACAGCGGTCAAATGTGTGAAATGAACAGCATCTTTTCTCCAAAGCAATAAGAGCACAAGCTTTGTTGTAGTCCAGACTTTAAAGTTAGGCATCTTTACAGATGATCATTTTAATAAATAGATAAAAACCTGCGCTGACAAACACTTGCAGTGCTGTGGATGTTGTAAGAACAATGGGTTGTACATTAATATTAATATTAATATTAATATTAGCTCAAATTATCTATTGGGAATTTTAATAATTAATCATGAATATGATTAATATTTTGTATGTTACAGTTACATTAATTTATCGCAGCTGAACTAGATTGATATATGAACGATTACCATAACGGGTTATGGTTCGTCATTAATACATCAATTGTTCTTATTTCAGCTCGAAGTTATGGGATAACTTTAATGGAATTAATTTAGTTATCAAACAATCTGTTTGTCCAGCGAACAGATTGTACGTAAGATTAAATTAACTCTCAAGGAAAATTATCCTTCTTACAAACACGAGAAAGAGTATCTTTTCCAGGCCTTGAAAAGACACTCTCGGTGTCTGTAGACTAAAATTAGGTTACTTAAATCGTAGCCTACCAAGATAAAGCATATAGCTAAGATCGAACATTTCAGGGACTAAGTAACATGGGCAATTAAATCAGAGTCAGTCAATATGGAATTTAATAATTGGACCAATACATCGAACTAAGGAATATATCAAACTACACAATACACACGGATTATATGTCTATGTACATAAAATACAGTTAAACAATACAAGATAACGAATAACGAAAATGAGAGAGAGAGAGATAGATAGATAGAGAGAGATCGGAAGATGCGAGAGATGGAGAGGATGAGCGAGCGAAAGTGAAAGCAACCTGTGCGATCAGAGAAAGCACAGTTTTAGGCAGACTCACAGACAGCAACCTTTTGACAGACAACAAGGAATCAGATCACCTTGAAAAAGGGAAGATACAACCTTAAACAGCATTTAGATTTCGAGACTTGCATGTGGTCTGTTGTGGTGCTGAGGCAGGCGCGCGCGCATGGGCCTTTGTTCTCTCATGCGTCTTCAGGTGAGCGCGGCCGCGGGATTTTCAAAAGAGTCTTTTCTTTGAGTTGAAGTTGCTTGCTGCGTTTGCTTCGCTGAGTCCGAATACGAAAGAATGCTCCCTAAAAGGGAGCCATGGGTCTTCTGAAGAAGAGGGTTCGTAAAAGCAGGAGAGAGAGAAGAGGGTTCGTAAAAGCAGGAGAGAGAGTGAGAGGATTTTCTGAGTCGGTCTTTTATGGACAATATGGGTTGACGCCTCTGTTCGCGCGAACAACCAATGAACGTCCAAAGGTCTGAAGCGGGAAAAATGTCTTTGTCTCTGGGGCCACGCCCACTCGGATGAGTCATGAGGAGATGAGCTTTGAGCTGTTCGGCTCCCGAAATATGAAAAAGTGTAAAATAATGCACATTACTTCATTCTGCTATCGAAATTCGACTCTGTTAGATTGAGAGAATTTCAACGATATCACACACGTCATATGAAGATTAAGAAAATCAAGTTACATAAGATATGCATATTTACAAGCATTTTAAAGTTCGTTACATGTCTAGAAATAAGATTTACCCAAAATGTGTTGTACCCTATAGGGTACAAATGGATATGAAGCTTGAGGAACTAAACACGGTACACACCTGATTTGTCTAACCTTATTACCAAAGTTTACCAGAATACACAAACTACACCACGTAAAAGAAAAATTATGAGATGGGAAATTACATCCATGTTTACATTTCTTCGGTGGTTATGCATATAGAAAATTTAGGATTTAAGTAGAAAATGTAGGATTTAAGTAGGAGTAAAGATTACCACGTTAATTCTGCTCCACTCCTAAAAAACCCAGTTGACATTCCATTAGGCAATAAAACACAGTTCAACACATGGGGGAAGGGATTGCCAGAGAATGTTAGTGAACCTTCTCTAACTAAAACACTATTGATTAAAGAATACATTTCAAAACCACACCTCTAGAAAATCATAATTATATGATCAAACAAATTACTAACATGCATACAGGAAGGTCAAACCCAAATCTGAGTTACATACATTAAAACTATATTTCTATAGGAGGATGTTTGTGTGTGTGTGTGTGTGTGTCTGTGTGTAGAAAGTTTCAAGTTTCGTTATCTCTCTGTGGTCCAGAGAGGGGAAAGGGGGGGTTCGGAATGTCTCTGAGGTGAAATTAGTGTCGTAAAAGTCAATTTGTTCCAGTCTTTATGGAGCCTGGCGTATGATTTGTAATTTCGAAGTCAGGAGGTTAGGAGGAAGCTCTGATAAGTTTAGCAAAGAACGTTTTGGGCAGGAATGTGCTTAGAAAACACAGAGAGTCCGAATTTGTTAATTCAGAATCAAACGAGCGAATGATTCAAATAGCCAATGTTGTTACAATGTTTTCCAGGAGCCGCTGGAGGAGAAACGTGTGCAAAAGCAGAACAAAAGCTCCTGGAGACACAAACTGTGCTGCAACTACAGACTAAACCATGACTTGATGGAGCAACATGAGAAGAAATATTCCAGCTCTACGTGACGAATCTCACATTCGGCTTCTACAGCATCAGAACGCTCAGCTGCTTTCATGGGAAGAGCATCACTGGACACTTCTGTTCTGCTCTTTGTTGAAGTGATTTAGACACTCCAGCTGAATAATGTTTAATCGGACAGATTTTGTGGAGCTTCGTTCAGGTGTCCTGACGTTGGAGGAAGGCTGAGACTGTTGTAGAGGACATGAAGCTCAGAGAACATATTCTTCACTGCCAAATATCTGTGCTTCAGCATTATTATACAACACATCATATTTCAGCTGTCTTCTATCAGGACAAATAAAGGAAAGGATCATAAGGACACAGAAATAGAGCAAGTGACACAGAAGTGGCTCAACTTACCCAACATTAGGGGTATAGTATGATGTCACTGGAGAATTTGAGTTCAAAATAAATGAAATATTAGTTTTTTTTGTGCATTATCCCATGACAGTCTTACTTTACAGCACATTATTCAGAATGTCTATTCATTAAGAATATTTCCATGCAGTGAAATATCCAAAATATCCAAATGTTAAATTATGACACAACAAAATAAACTTAGAAAAAAAGAGCTTTTATTAGATAAAGAGAATATTAAATGTTCCTCATTGCAGTTCACCAAACTTTGTGTGTTTGCAGAAGAATATAATCACATGAGAAGAAGAGCTGGATTATATTTGCCACAGCTGTGTTTTTAAGAAAATTCAACATTTCATAGTTTATGAAAAACATTTATAAAAATGTACATAAACAATTCACCAACATGTATGAAATACAGTTATACAAATATAAATCTTGCTATACATTTACTTTAACATTAAACTTGTTTTACCTTCCCTGTATTTGAGTTCAAAATAAAAAAGGGGGAAACGGTCCATTAACTCATGACAGTCTTACTCTACAGCACATTATTCAGAGTGTCTCTCATTCAGAATATTTCCACTTCTGTGACTGAAGTAACGTCGATGTCAGGGTTAGCAGTAGCATTAGCCGTCATCAAGTGTTATTTAAATAAACTCCTGATGTACTTATAAAACGAGGCATTGGAAGTTTGGTGCCATTCTGGGCATTATTAGTGGGGTAATTTACCAGATACATCATAGGATCCATTAGCATCTGCACTAAGCCATCCGGCTGATATCTCTAAATAAGCTCTAACTTTAATAATGTTCAACCAAGGGAAAAAAAACTTCTGTTTGGCTCAATGGTGCAAAGGAGCCAAGGTTGATTTTACTCCGAACCATCCCTTTAAGTTCAATACTTGCATATGATTGTGTGATAAACAGGTATTTCCAGGTCCAGACTGATCATTATTTACCCTTGATCTGTTTTGAATCAGCAAGTGGAAGAAGCCTTCATGTTGCCCTCAGTCCGAGCTGTGAGAGAAAGATGAAACATCAGATTACACAAACACATCAGCTGAGCAAAGAGAAACGTTTGAGTTTAACAATGACTTCATTTTTCACTTTGAATCCACCACAGAACTAAACAATCACTCCTTACAATGAAAGAAAACATTTAAATGTAATGTTTAAACATTACCTTCCTTGTGTTTGTTCTCCAACTCTTTAGCCAGATTATTTTGGTTCATCTTCCTCAGGATGTTCACTGTGATCTTCACAGCTTCTTCTGGTCCTAAACGTGCCACCATCGTGTCCACTGTGTCAAAGACATCTGCGTTCTGCACTTCAGAAGTTGAAATACACTCATGATTCCTCAAGTACCACTGAAACTGCTTCAGGTCATCTTTTACTAGATCCCTCAGTGAGTTCACGAGCAGCTCTTTAACAGACGCCATATTCCTTCGCTGATTCACTTCTGCAGGACAAAAAGAAAAAGGTCTTCAGTATTTGTCACTCTAAACACAGTAAAAGGTGCCATCCACGACCTAGTAAGCTCTCCATGCACTTCGGGAAAGAAGGGCACTGGGGCAGCGGGTTGAGAACCAGCACAGAGATACCAATCATCCAACCGAGACTGAGCGGGACACGGTGGAGGGTTCTACTCGAGCCCGACAGCCTTGGCCGCCCAATTCAGCGTAGCTGACAGTTCTAGATCCGGCTCGAGCAACGTCACGCTCCCAGAGGGAGATAACGCAGTCAAGTCATCATCTCCAAAACCAGCTCACTCTCCGATGCTGCAATCGGCGTCCTGTCCTCTGGGGGAGCCCCGGGTGAAAGTGAAGGTGAAGGCGATTATAAAGCATTATAAAGCTTGGAAGAGTCAGGACATTTTTTAATATAACTCTGATTGTGTTAGTCTGAAAGAAGAATGTCATACACACCTAGGATGACTCCAAGGTCATTTTCACTTTTTGTTAAACTATTCCTTTAACACGCTAATTTTGACAGCACTAATATATATATATACATAGTGGGCCATTTATATGGATACACCGTAATAACATGGGAATGGTTGGTGATATTAAAGTCCTGTTTGTGGCACATTAGTATATGTGAGGGGGCAAACTCCTCAAGATGGGTGCTGACCATGGTGGCCATTTAGAAGTCGGCCATCTTGGATACAACTTTTGTTTTTTCAATAGGAAGAGGGCCATGTGACACATTAAACTTATTGGTAATGTCACAAGAAAAACAATGGTGTGCTTGGTTTCAATGTAACTTTATTCGTTCATAAGTTATTTACAAGTTTCTGACCACTTATAAAATGTGTACAATGTGCTGCCCATTGTGTTGGATTGTCCATGCAACCCTGTTCTCCCACTCTTCACACACTGATAGCAACACCGCAGGAGAAATGCCAGCACAGGCATCCAGTATCCATAGTTTCAGGTGCTACACATCTCGTATCTTCACACCATAGACAATTGCCTTCAGATGACCCCAAAGATAAAAGTCTAAGGGGGTCAGATCGGGAGACCTTGGGGGCCATTCAACTGGCCCACGACGACCAATCCACTTTCCAGGAAACTGTTCATCTAGGAATGCTCGGACCTGGCACCCATAATGTGGTGGTGCACCATCTTGCTGGAAAAACTCAGGGAAAAACTCCTAGATGAACAGTAACTCATGAACGAATAAAGTTACGTTGAAACCAAGCACACCATTGTTTTTCTTGTGACATTACCAATAAGTTTGATGTGTCACATGGCCCTCTTCCTATTGAAAAAACAAAAGTTGTATCCAAGATGGCCGACTTCTAAATGGCCACCATGGTCACCACCCATCTTGAGGAGTTTGCCCCCTCACATATACTAATGTGCCACAAACAGGACTTTAATATCACCAACCATTCCCATGTTATTACGGTGTATCCATATAAATGGCCCACCCTGTATACAGTTGTGTTGTGCTGATTTCATTGTGTTGGGGCTCATTTCGGGTGTGTTGTTCAAATTTCATTGTGATGTGGACTACTGGGCCACCACAAGAAACCCTTACAAGGAGAGATAAAGTTAAGTAAGCGATTCTGATCCACTTCGCGTCGGGGTCCTCATCACCCTGTCGGGGTTTATTCTGAGATAACAACCGGCTGGATGTACATTATCACGCTTATTACACGGCTACTTGCCACATAAGTAAATAATTAGACATGAAATATTGATCTGAGTTGAAATATTTTATTAGTTCTTTGAACGCAAAGCTTCCGCGGAGAGAGTTTCTAGCGCGGCAAGTTCACACTAGACCAACATTTAAGAGACATTAAGTAAAGTTAACTAAAAAGTGTTACTTAGAACAACTGTTGGATTTTTACAATGGTAATTCACCAATAAGTAAGACAAATCTAATTAGACCTGGATACAAAAATACCTTTACCTGCAGAAAGCTTACTTAACTCTATATAAAATATTTATGAGATTTTTTTGCAATGTTATTAGAAATTAATATCTTGAAAGACGTAATTTCTGTTTTAGAGCAGCTTTACATATATATTCACCTTGAGCTCATAGTTTATAAATCGTAAAGATGTTCTACAATGTAAAGCTCCTCTTTCTGAAGAATTGAGATTTATTTAGGTTTCACAGTGTCACTATACATACGTATGATATCACAGATCTTTCTCACGCTCTCCTGACTGGTTAAACTGTCATGTGTGATTTCTGAATATTGTTCCTCATGTATTAGTTTCTGCTGACACAGTTTATCTGCAATGATCCCAACAATTTTAACCCCCTGAATGAGATCTGGCCAATGGACATAAAAAAACTGTGATTTACCTTCCTCACTATTCAGACGCGGCTCGTCTCTCTTAGGATGAATCAGATCAAATACATTTTTCTTAATTTTTGCAGTCCAGACAGTCTTCTGATCCTCTTCTCTGATAAGAGCCATTTGAAGATCATTCTCCAGACTTGTGTTGACACTGAAGAAGTTTGGGGGAGTTTCTCTTCTGAGTGTGATCCCTTCTTCAGGATTGATAGTGGAGGCACCAGGAACATCAAGATTGTGTGGCGTCTTCATCCGAAATGGCCTGTCAGGTCTGGGATATGGTATTGGGTAACTTGACTTTTCTTTCTTCTCAACTTTTTCTTCTGCACGTTCATCAAATGGAAAAAGGTAGAGATGTAGAATGAGAGGATCTTTAGAACGCATGTAGAGAAGAAGATCACAGTGTTCTTCCACTCGCATTATCCAACTTATAATTAATGTTTTCAGAGAGAAGGATGGTTGGACAATCTTAGCATGGAATCGGGTCAACTGCACAGGTTCTGTGGTTATTCCCTCGTCTTTTACAGTGAAGACTTTCACAGCATCTTTGAGAGAGGGGTCAGACTCTCCTAAACAGGCGTAATGGGGTAGATGAACTTCCTCCAGTTTCCCTGAGATCACCGTCACGTCAATCACTGGACCGATCCGGTTGCACTGCAGCCTCTCCAGCTCTGCGTTGAGGAAGAGTCCGTCTACGGTACGGTACTGAAGGGTGACGACACAGTCACAGACCCATCGCATTCTGGTCCTGACACACTCGTAACGGCCTGGGTCAGTGCTGACCCTGAACTTTGACCCTCCTTCATCTGTACAGGCCGACGGCTCAATCTGAAGCCACTGATCAGAATCAGCTATATGGACACAAGACTGACAGTTCAGCAGCGGGTGAATATCGAGCCCAGAAGGTTTGGGCTGAGAGAACCTGTGAAGAACCAGAAGAAGGCAGAAGCAAAGAGTCAGCTGCTTTTATTAATCTCAGTTAATGTTATTTTCAATGATTATTAATACATTATTAAAATCAAAAGTTGTATCTGTCAGTATTATTTAATGGACCTGAACTAACATGAACTAACAATGAACAGTTGACTAACTAACGTTAACATATACAGTTAATGCATTACCGAATGTTATACCATGGTCTGGGTGAATACTCGATTCTGATTGGCTGCAGGGTGTCCATTAAAAAAAGTGATAGAGGACACCTAGTAAATAAACCGTCAGGCGTAACCAGGGAGACCAAGTAAAAACTTTAGATTTCGATTGTAAAACTAATTAAAATATAAACTAATGTTTTAAAAATGTGTTATTTGGCAAGTGACCATGGTATAAGCGGGTTAATGCCTGACAATGGACACCTCGTCGGGCATTAACCCTTACTTAACTAATGGGACCTTATTGTAAAGTATTACCAACAATTCAAAACCAGCAACATACAAACAGTTTACTATAGTATAACTATATAGTATAAGTATAACTATTTGACAGGCAGTTTGACAGAGAGAAAATATAAAGCTAGTATATAATGCTGCGACTGACACCTGTGATGTCACTCACTAATAACAAACAATCTAATATAACACACACATATATACTTTAATGATGTTATGATGCAGGAATGAAGCGGAGAGAGAATCCATACGCAAGCACTAAATTTAATAAAACAACAAGGAAAACCAGGGCAAACAATGGAACACAAAACTCAGGACAGAAACATGACAACAGCTACAGCAAACAACGACCGACACCCAACAACTGAAGCACAGAGGTTTAAATACACAGGCAAACAAGCTAAACAAGATAACAAGGGGGTGTGGTTAATCATAAACACCTGGGAGACTAATAAACAAGAAAAACTACAAAGGACTACAAAACATGGCACAGGACAGGAAATAACAAAAGTCCACACAAGACAAGGGGAACACAAGACAGGAATCATGACATAGCCCCCCACTTAATGAGCGGATTCCAGACGCTCCTCAGCAAAAGTCCAGGAGGGTGCTGAAGCGGAGGCGGACCCGGGGGCGGGATGGAGGGCCAGGCCCGTGGAGCAGAAGAGGGCCTGGATACTGCAGCAGGACAGGAGGCCAGGGCGGAGCAGGCAGTGCAGGCGGCCAGGGCGGAGCAGGCAGTGCAGGCGACCAGGGCGGAGCAGGCAGTGCAGGCGTCCAAGGCGGAGACGGCCCTTCATGTGGACAGGGCGCGGAAGACCCTTCGGGCGGCCACGGCGGAGACGACCCTCGGGCAGCCACGGCTCAGGAACAGACACCACCGGCTCAGGAACTGGGACAGACACCACCGGCTCAGGAACTGGGACAGACACCACCGGCTCAGGAACTGGGACAGGCTCAGGAACTGGGACAGGCTCAGGAACTGGGACAGGCTCAGGAACAGACACCGGCTCAGGAACAGACACCACCGGCTCAGGAACAGACACCACCGGCAGACGTGACCTGAACAGTCTCTGGATCGACAGGCGTGACATGCACAGTCTCTGGATCAGCAGAAGCGACGTGAACAGTCTCTGGATCACTAGAAGTGACGTGAGCAGGCTCTGGCTCTGGATCGGCAGACTTGACGTGCACAGGCTCTGGATCGGCAGACGTGACGTACACAGGCTCTGAATCGGCAGACGTGACGTGCACAGGCTCTGGATCGGCAGGCGTGACGTGAAGCTCAGGCTCGGCAGACGTGACGTGAAGCTCAGGCTCAGCAGGCGTGACGTGAAGCTCAGGCTCGGCAGGCGTGACGTGAAGCTCAGGCTCGGCAGGCGTGACATGAAGCTCAGGCTCGGCAGGACTGACGTGAAGCTCTGGCTTGGCAGGACTGACGTGAAGCTCTGGCTCAGCAGGCCCAATAAGAGGAGGAAGATCGCTGAAGTCATCAACCTTGAACATAGGCTTGGCGGGCACGACGCTGTAAGTCACAGGCGCGGCGGGCATGGCACTCACAGTCTCAGGGGCAGCGGGCACGACGCATACTGCCTTGGCCTCGGCAGCTCTGGCGTGAAGTGCGGGCTCGGCTGGACTGGCGTGAAGTGCAGGCTCGGCTGGACTGGCGATGGGGAGTTCTGGGACCACCGGACTCGGGACCACCGGACTCGGAACCACCGGAAACCAGCATGGCTCTGTGCTGGACGGAACCAGTGGCGAATAGGGCCCTGGGCTGGACATCCCCAACCCAGTGTCGAAGAGGGGCCAGAGTGGAGAGTGCTGTCGGGACTCCTCTCGACCACCTCCTCTACTGCGGCCTCCACGGGTCCCATGAAATATGACCAACCAGGTCCCCTCATAAGATTGTCCTCTCTCTGGTGGCTGGGGAAGAGACACTGGCAAAAATGTTGCTGGATTCATCGTTTGGTCGGTCGTTCTGTTATGATGCAGGAATGAAGCGGAGAGAGAATCCATACGCAAGCACTACATTTAATAAAACAACAAGGAAAACCAGGGCAAACAATGGAAAACAAAACTCAGGACAGAAACATGACAACAGCTACAGCAAACAATGACCGACACCCAACAACTGAAGCACAGAGGTTTAAATACACAAACAAGCTAAACAAGATAACAAGGGGGTGTGGTTAATCATAAACACCTGGGAGACTAATAAACAAGAAAAACTACAAAGGACTACAAAACATGGCACAGGACAGGAAATTACAAAAGTCCACACAAGACAAGGGGAACACAAGACAGGAATCATGACAAATGAGAGTTTAATTCACACATAATTGTCCAGTTATGTTTATGTTTAACTAGCCAACATGAACTCTATATTCTCCATCTATAAGCTCAAGCTGAATAATATGTCAATTCTTCTATAAATCAGTGTTTTTAACTGTGGATATTTTCACAGAGGTGGACAGATAAAGACCATCAGCAGTCTGGGGTGGACAGAAATGTTCATTATCAAACATAATAAATGAGTTTGACTATAAAGAACTGGACTGTTTTACTGCTTACAACACAACTGTCTACAGTTAATTGTGCTTGATTGTAATTGAGGGAGTGCTGGAATAGATCCAGTAATACTGAGTGAATTTGACTATTTCTGTCTTATTCCTCGTCTGCAGGAATATTAATAGAAAAGAAGATCACACTACAGCTAGAAAATTACAGACAATTGATAGCAAATTACAGTTTAGAGATCGTGTGATAAGGAGCTTTAGAGAAATACCAGTAAATCAGTCTTAAGCCCTATTCACAGAGACCTCACAACTCTGAAACTGAAGGAGAAATAGATTTAGCTCTAAACTAACTAAAATGAAGAATAATGTGTTTATAGTCTCTGCACAGGAGAGACTCTGTGTTGTTTCAAAACAAAGGAAAATATGTATTTATTGGTACTGGCCAAAACATGTTGTGAAATATCGGCATATGGAGTATCAGCACAAACCCAATATGGTGCATCTCTAGTGTTTAGTGATGTATGAAGAACAGAGGATTGAACTATTATTCAGTCTGGAGAAATCCTTCACTAAGACACAGTATATTTCACTCACCCGGTTG
>NC_137123.1:1569864-1582364 GCF_949319135.1 Squalius cephalus
GCATCATCCTCCCTTTGAACGCAAGAGTGCGAGTGTGTGTGAGTGTGTGTGCGCATCATCCTCCCTTTGAACGCAAGAGTGTGAGTGTGTGTGTGTGTGTGTGTGTGTGTGACTCATCCTCCCTTTGAACGCGAGTGTGTGTGTGTGTGTGTGTGTGTGTGTGTGTGTGTGTGAGTGTGTGTGTGACTCATCCTCCCTTTGAATGCAAGAGTGTGTGAGTGTGTGTGTGACTCATCCTCCCTTTGAACGCAAGAGTGTGTGTGTGAGTGTGTCTCATCCTCCCTTTGAACGCGAGTGTGTGTGTGTGTGAGTGTGTGTGTGTGTGTGTGTGTGAGTGTGTGTGTGACTCATCCTCCCTTTGAATGCAAGAGTGTGTGTGTGACTCATCCTCCCTTTGAACGCAAGAGTGTGTGTGTGAGTGTGTCTCATCCTCCCTTTGAACGCGAGTGTGTGTGTGTGTGTCTCATCCTCCCTTTGAACACAAGTGTGTGTGTGTGTGTGTGTGTGTGTGTGTGTGTGTGACTCATCCTCCCTTTGAACACAAGTGTGTGTGTGTGTGTGTGAGTGTGTGTGTGACTCATCCTCCCTTTGAACGCGAGTGTGTGTGTGTGTGAGTGTGTGTGTGTGACTCATCCTCCCTTTGAACGCGAGTGTGTGTGTGTGTGTGTGTGTGTGTGTCTCAATCCGTGACCGACAGAGGAGCGTCTTGGCGGCAAGGATTTAAATCTTTAACAATGTCTGGGATAAGAAACTCTAAAGTGTGGATGTACACCATCAGAAGGATTTTATTAAGAAACCATACTATGTGCAGATAAGCAGATGAACCCAGAATATGAACGCAATGCGTTCCTCCTATAGTACAGCATTTTCATATTTTAATTTAACTATTTTAGGAGATTAAGTCTTAAACGTTTCAGGAGTAGGGTACAAGTGATTTAAAACTTTTCAGCCGGTTCTGATTTGATGTTTGGATGCTGTGAACATGTTTAGCTAAAGACTGCCACTCCAGTTTAGCATTTATTGTTGTTTCTGCAGTTAATAAGACAAAGTTGAAAATTCTGGCTACTATCATTATTTTAATAATTTCTTTATTTTAATTTTATTTATTGATCTGTCAGGGTTATCTAATCTAACTATTTGTGGCTTGTGTTTTGAATATATGTTCCCCTGCACTTTAGGCATTTTGCACACATTTGCTCCTCATCTTGTGACTTGATTCTGATTTTTTTCGTTTTGTATTTCTAATTATTAGAAAGGTATATTCTGTTCTAATTTAATTTAGTAAATTAATTGTTTATTATTTCGGTGCATCGATGTTGTGCTGTACTTACAGCCTGCTCGCACAGGTAATTTAGCCGATTTAATCTGATTTGTATGTGAAATATAAATCCTGACTGCAGTGTGGCCTTTCTGGAGTTGTTTATGTTATTTCTTAGTTTTATTGATCCAAAATGTTCTTATACATTTTCTTCTATATCTTTGTGTGATTTTCTGCACATCGCGGCTTTGAAATGTTAAATGCTGAGCTTATAAACACTTTACACAGAGGGAAGATGAGAAGAAAATGCCATCAAAACATTTCTTTTACATTTAAATTTATTCATTTAGCAGACGCTTTTATCCAAAACGACTTACAAATGAGAACAGAAGCAGTGAAACTAACAGTAGGACAACAATATGCAAGTGCTATGACCCTTCTCAGTTTAATCTAACGCTGTACATGTTAATTGTTTTTTTCATATTTCAATATTTAAAATGTTATATTTAAAACATTAATCTCATAACATTATTTATGCAATTGTAATTGGGTAGTTGACAAACGGCCAAGAAAAAGTACTTTTTTTGGAAAACATAACTTTTTAAGAAAAAAATACATATATTTATGGAGTATAAAAACTGCAGTTTCAGAAAATAGCAGTGGTCACTCATTTTGTCAATGACTTCACATATTTGTTTCACGTTTTCACTCAACAGACCTGTAAATGTGTCCTATGGTGTGACATTTAAAAAGTACAGTTAAGAAATTAAATTATTAAATAACAAAATATACTTGAGACAGAATTGTTCACATTATTAAAACATTATTTTCTTAAAGTGATATTTATTTTACATGAAAGTACTAATTAGAATCATTTTCACCATGGATAGATGAACCTGATAAACTATGAATGTCAATAAAACTTTTTCGCCAAACTTACAAAACTGTTTGAAATTGTACCTATTTAAGAGGAGATATTATTGTAACTCCCCTAATGCCAAACTTGACTCTTTTTATAAAGATATTTTAAAATAAGTATATTTTTCTGTTGTTTTATGTTTGTCACACCATAGGACAAAACGTCACACTAAAGGACAAAGATAGTCATTGCATAAAAAGAGTCAGAATATATAGTGTTTATTAGGGCTGCACGATTTTGAGAAAAAACCTAATTGCGTTTTTTCTGACAAATATTGCGATTGCGGTGCGATTTTCGATTTTTTTTGGTTTTATTTATTTTAAAGCTTGAGTAAGCAAACTGTACTTTTTATGTAATTTATGTAATAAATATAACCTTATTGTAAAGTGTTACTGATTAGTTATACACCGATTCAGACGTCTCCTGAGTTCACTGTTGGAAAGATCAGTTGTTTTAACCATTCATTAAAATGAATCGGTTCAAAGGAGTCATTAGTTCGCGAATTGGACGTGTCATGCGCGTTGTGTGATTATCCCAGCAGTTAGGACATGGACATCCAAGATTTCTGTCAACACAGAAAACATTTCATCACTGGATATATTTTTTCGTTTAATTAAAGAGTTTTTTTTTTTTTTTTGTCAGTTAAATGTCCGGAACGCTTTTCAGTTCAATTTATTTAGCACAATTCACAGCCAGCGATAATTCAGAAAAAAAAAAAAAATCTCCGAATGATCCACATGAAACTTTGGTCTTCCGACCTTTTACCACCGTGTCGATTTATTTTGATTAATATGTGCGAGGGAGAGAGAGCAAGACAGCGCTTAGTTTGGAGACGGTGAAGTCTTGTTTACACTTTCGCCTGGCTCCGAAGAGAGAGAGAGAGAATGCGCGCGCGCGACCGGCTCTCTCTCTCTCTCTGCTCGTTCTTTCAGTTAAACATGCGCCCTGTCACTCACAAGCGCAGCAGTTCATCTACATTACTCACCGATCAAATAAGACTTTGGCGGGACAAAAATTCATTTTGGCGGGCGCTAAAACAAGTTCAATGCAGAAAATTCATGCGTGAATTTAACTTAGTAGGCTACATGGCCATGCACTCGCACAAATGCGACCACATAAAATTTTAACTCGCACATTCTCAAAAAATGGTCGCATATGCAACCATTTTGGTCGCAGTCTGGAACCCTGCTGTCGGTGGTGATTTTTAAGATGCTGGTATAGATTGGTAGTGTTTCCTCTGGATCTGGCCACGGCACGTCGACATATTTTAGCACTCTTTTGCTCCACGTCGTTCTTCGCGAATCCAAAATAAGTCCAAACAGCTGAAGTACAAGTGCTCCCCCGCTTCCTCTCCCGTCACCGAAGAAGTGCCTTCGGCCATTTCTGCGCAGTTACAAGCTTTTTCTATTGGCACAATTCGAGGTACACGTTGTGTGTTAGCTGCTTTGCTGCTGCCAGAAAGCCGGTGCACTGCATACAACTTTGTAACTTTCCATTGCCATTTCTAATTGGCCAGCAAGCCAGGAACGCGAGATTTGACCATTTTGATTGGCTAATAGGTTTGTCACTCAAATGTCAGAGGCGGGGGAAAAAACCTCAGACTCCTGAGGTTAGGTTATTGCGGGAGTTAAAACCTCAATATCGATGCGATAAAGGTTAATCGTGCAGCCCTAGTGTTTATTGTAACAATAATAACAGAGGAAATTTGTTTGTTTTTTTGTTGAAACTTTATATATTCGTTTTAAAAGCTTCTTAAAGAGGTCTTGTCCTATGGTGTGACATCTGTGTCCTATGGTGTGACAGGCCAAAGCGTCACACCAAAGGACATTTCCTGTGATATTTTCTGTCACACCAAAGGACATTTGAGCTTTTGTGGCAGTTAATAACCATGCTAATACTAGCTGAACTGTTATTAACAATTGGCATGATACATTTGCATAATATTACATAGTCCTGCTGTTAAAAATACAAATTTTAATTAAAACATTTAATTTAGGAGTGTCACACTAAAGGACAAAAAAACTTAACAACTTCAGTGGTCTGAAAACATAGTTAAATATTTGAACAATTCTGAGAGAAATATTTACCATGTGCACTGCTCATGGGCTTCATAGGGGTCTTCAGTCACATGACCTTGATGGGGTCTTTCAACTAAATTTAGTTGTCCATGATATTGCCCAACATAATATCAGGTTATTGCATAACACCAAAGGACATTTTTTTCTGTGACAAACTTTATTAAATTCCTACACTTTTAGAAATGTATGTATAGGAAAAGTGATGGCCACTTAGTGAAATAGACACTTGCACAATTATGCCAGGAGTGTTCATTAAGATGTTTAAACATTATTTTCTTTATTTATAAAAGTTAATATTTATGAAATAATGTTGTCTACCATCACACCATAGGACGATTTTGAGATTTGGCTCAAAGTTGTAAAAAAATAAAAAATAACTCAGGTATTTAAACAACAAATTCATGTAAAACAAGAAAATGTTTAACCATTTATAGTATTCTAAATTATGAAAATGTGAAAAACTATTTTTTATCTTCTGTGACAGTGAAAAAGCCACGTCACGTCAACTACCCAATTGCAGTGTAAATGCATCCATGGCTCCTCTGCATCTCGAGCTACGAGAACTCGCGAGACTAAAATGTGAGGAGATTCCTCGTCGAGTGAAAAGCTGTCTCGTGGTCTCGCCATGACGGAGCGTGAGGGTGAAATGAGCACAGAATAGTACATTCACACATAGATACGTGCCTCCACTGTTTTCATCTAAATAAACACCATTGTAAACGTCTGCTCTGCTCATCCAGCACGAGTTGCAGTCGCACACAGTGCAGCACGAACCACAGTTCACTCGTGATGATGGCGGAGGATTTGTTGCGCAACAGAGCCTAAAACGTCTGATAAATGTCTTATCTTGTAGAATGCGCGCTCAGCACTGCCGCTACGGAGTACGTGCGATCGCCAATCCCAAACTGAAAGTAAAACACAAGCTCCCTGATGCGCGCAAATTAGGCTGCATACATACAACAGCCTGTTTTCCAGTCATGAACTTTGTCATTGAGGATTTCTATATTGTGCAAAAATCTCGTCTCGTCTCATTCTTGTGAACCCAATCTCGTGTCTCGTCTATTCTCGTGAGATAAGTGTCTCGTCACACCGTTTTGAGTGGGTGTGCCACAAGTTTTTTTTTAAAGCCCCTGGAAACCAATTTATAGCGGAAATATCACCTCTTTATGAAAAAGTTTGTTCCTATAGACCCCTTCAATGTTTGTAAACATCGAACGCCTAGGTTGGGTGCGCGCGCAGCATGGGGTCAGAAAAATGGCGCGGCTAATAGACCGGCATATATTGTGTCAAGGGTATGCACTGTCTTTGCCATCACAGGAACGGGAACAGAACCATAATAAACTTGTTTTAGCTAATGGCGATTGTCTGCCTGATTAGAGTCCTGTACAGGTTCGGACGGGTGACCCGCAAATTTTGCTCAAACGAGTGAAAAATATCCAATTGTGTTGGGTCGGACACGGGGGAAATACGGGTCTAAACACGGGTTTAAAATAATCACATGCAAACGTAAAAATATATACATATTTTTCGTCTACAAAATTACACGTCTACAAAATTATGCCTGTATTTCAAGTTGATAAAATAATTTAAAATCCACATCAGTTTATTTGCCCACGCGCCACGCCCTCCCAGGATATTTCACTTTTAAAAATTCCTCATAACCACGCGCGCGCGACCTGCTTGCAGTCGTCGAGATGGATGCTGAGGAGTTGAAGAAAAGAATAGCTAGTGGAGATTGTAAAGTTGTCGACAGTCATCAAAAATCAAGTCCAGTGTGTGGGAGAAATTTGGAGTTATCTGAAGAAAATATTGTGTACGGCTTATTTGCTGCATGCATTTTCGTGTTGGATAGCCGCAAATGTGGAACTTCATCGCCGAGGAACCACGCAGATAACTGTGGTAACAAACCAAGCAGTTCTGTCGAACAGTACTTTTTCAAATTTAACACTGTTAAGTATGTGTATTTTTTTTTATATA
The DNA here is from genome assembly GCF_949319135.1 of Squalius cephalus. Lineage (NCBI taxonomy): Eukaryota > Metazoa > Chordata > Actinopteri > Cypriniformes > Leuciscidae > Squalius > Squalius cephalus. The sequence continues at coordinate 1,576,097 of NC_137123.1, forward strand.
ATAAACGGGCAGACAGGGACAATGCTACGATCAAAGATGTGCGTGTTTGTATAGTGTTATTGTGTTATTGACAGTTAACGTTATTGTGACAACAACGGTATAAGTTAGTTAAGCCCTGGTAAGTAAACAAATGTTTTCTGTAAACTGTAGACTGGTTTAATAGTTAGGTGAAGTTCGATATCTGGCATTAATTGTGACCTGTGTCATGCTAGCCTACTTAGCAGATAACGTTAGCAGTATCTATCTGAACCATAGACTGTAAAAAAAAAATTAGATCTGAACAGATGTCGTCTATTTTTTTTAAACGGATGAGATCCTGGAGGAATCCTGAAAAACTTGACTCCACAACTGGTGTGATTTTAACAGTCCACGACGCAACAAGTAGGCATTTTTTCTTGACGAGAAATTCTCTGGTTAACACACAATTCAATGGGAAGGAATTAACTTTCTGACCCCGACATGCGCACTGCGAACTTAGAATTTTCCTGTAACGTCAACCGTGAAGGGGTCTATTGTTGCTGTCAATATTATTTTCGGAAGATACGTTAAAAATGCAGTTAGCTTCTGTGTACGTCTCTACAGTGCATGGCATGATATGTGTGTCTCACTTGCTGCTTGTACATGATGCACCTTTTGTTTGATTTAATCCCGGATAATTCCAATTGATGATTTAACCTAAATTGTGTGATTAATCAGCAGAGGTGGGAGTAAGTCACACATGTGCAAGTCACAAGCAAGTCTCAAGTCTTAACCTTCAAGTCTCAAGCAAGTCCAAGTCAATTTTGTGAAAAGCAAGTCAAGTCAAGTCAAGTCACTGCTTTATGTCAAGCAAGTCAAGTCAAGTCGTAGCTTGGGTCACAAGTCACTGGCAAGTCATACAAACGTTTGATGATTTCACTGAATTTATATATTAAAATAAGTTAAAACTACAGAAGTTGTGGACTATGGTTTTATTTGCAACATTTTTTTTTAAATATGCATTTCCACATACAGCTGAGTGGTTACTACAATAAAAATCAAAAAAATAAAAATAAATACAATTTCAAACATAGCCTAAAATGTAAATGTAACTGAAATTAGGCCAACATTAAAGCATGAAAAAATAAATATGCCTCAAACATTGCAGAAGACCATTAAAAGGTATTAAACAATTCACAATTCAAGTATAATGGTTCCTATGCCACCAAATGGCATTCTTCAAACGTGCATCCCCTTTATATAAATTATATATTTTTAATTAAGTTAAATCCGCCAATAGGTGGCACCAAATCACCGTCTTACAGTTTTTCTCGATTGCTTAAACACTATAACCAGGCTTTTGAATTAAAATTTCAAAACCATAATGCCATTTATCAAAAAGCACACCCATTTCACTAAACTATAAACACTATTCCCTGTTTTGACACATGAGTCAGATTTGTTGAACTTTCACTGCAAAACTCTACACACAAATCCCTTCATTTCTCATTGCTTAGACCATGTTGTCATGTATAAAGCACTAGCACTCAATATTGTTCACTCAAGTCAGCACAGCTTCAGCTCAGTTAGCACACAATTACCCAGGTGGAAACACTAAGAGTCAAAATTTAACACACATCAATCAGAACCTTCAATAGATATATAAAAGGGCCCAAATCAGTTTATTGCGTTTTGGAACAATGGATCCAGAAAGACATGAAGGAAGAGATCGAGGAGGGATAAGGAGGAGGAGGAGGAGGAAGGGCAAGAAGACAAGCAGTCTCAGATGAAATTCAAGCCACTCTAGTTGCCCATATCTTAGTCAGTGGTATCACTATGAGGGAGGCTGGGCTACGAGTAAGGCCAAATTTGAGTCGCTTTACCGTCACCTCGAGAGCCTTCAGGGAGATGTGGTGACAAACAAAATTCACTGAATAAAAGACAAACATTTCCAATAGTCTTTGATGAGGTTTATTTTCTTGCAAGAAAAGGCCAGCAGTCGTACAGTCACACAGAGTGGCTGCAGAGTGTGACAGTGAAGGCATCCTTTCTCCTTTATAGTCTTGACTCCCAGAATGTTATCTTTCTAGGCAAATGATGGTATTTCAACCATATGTGGAACATTCTTAGACGTGTTCATCATATTGTCTCCTTGAGTGCACAAGCAACATAACTTACCAGTTTTGGAAATGTTGTTTTGAATTTATTGCACCAGTGTCTTAGACTATGTTGTAGTGTGTGTGATTTTGAGGGCTTGTGTGTCCTGTCTGAGGGCAAAGTTTGGTTTTTCAGCAAGAGTGAATGGTTTTGAGTGTAGAGCTTCATTTTGACCTGAAAATAGGATGTTTGGGGAATTGGGTGAGACATTATGGATTTGTGTTTACAGTTTTGAGAATACGAGGCATAGTTTCAAGAAATGTGTTTAAGCAATCGAGAAAAACTGTAATGTACGAGTCATAGAAGCATTCATTCAACTGATTTGTTCAAAACGGCAGATTCGTTCTGGAACTAAGCAACTAGGTCACTGAATCACAAATACGCATAACTCTTTCTGTGGCTTGTTTGGAACTATTGTCATTGGAGAAATAGAGCAAAAACTGAGAATATTTGGAATATTATGTCTAAAATGTCACATCACAATATTCACTCTTTGTTTATTGAACTGTTTTATAAAAGCATTATCACATTTGCAATCACGCCAATATACTGGAAATATTTTTTAATATCATATGTTATAGGCTAATTATAAAATAACTCATATAGGTAAATTTTCCACCACATTTTGAATTTTCGGTGCATATTAATTCTGCTGGCATTTTGCCCCCAACAGATAACATCTAACCCTGCTTTAAGAGAAACATAAAACACGACAAAACATTAACAGTTTTCTATGTTGTTTTTCGTCATTGGAAAGAACGACATATTTGGCTTTAAAGCATGATTGGAAAGAAATGTGGCAAATGTTATACAAAACATACGCCATCATTAATTATCATTTGAATATTGACAACATTAAGCTACATTTGAAAACATAATTGTGTATAAAGATGCATGCTGTTTTGACCAATATTCTCTCTAGATTTAAAGATAGTCAAATTAACTATAACAAACAGGTTAAACAAGCCTTACTTTTAGACGTGGTGAATGAAGTTTGACTGTTCGAGGTTGTGATGGTCGTCCGATATCCCTTGCCTGTTATTATGCGTACAGCAAATCTTCGTGTATGAATATGGTCAATTTCTAGTGTTTATATCCAAAAAGAAACGATGCTGGGAGATGTTTTTGTATTTAACGCGCTCACCGTGATGTATGTTTTTTCTGGGCTTGTGCAGCGTCACGCAACCGCGCAGAATCTGATGACTGGCGTCAATGGTTCCGTTGCTTTCATTTTGTTCATCAATTGATGTTGCGATGATTTATATAAAAATGTATATCAAGTCATTCTCGAGTCACACAATTCAAGTCAAGTCAAGTCTCGAGTCATTGGATCTCAAGTCAAAGTCAAGTCGAGTCATTTTCTTAATTTAGTCAAGCAAGTCTCAAGTCCTTAAATTTGCGACTCGAGTCTGACTCGAGTCAAGTCATGTGACTCGAGTCCCCCATCTCTGTTAATCAGTATCTAAGAGCAGCATCTTTGGATTATGCGTTATATTTTTAAGCATTTAAATTGTCACTTGTTGCAAATGCAAAATTAAGAAACGTGAATGTGAATTGATTTCGCTGTCGCGTTTCGAACGCATTGATCAATATGTTTGCGTAGACTTCAGTAAAAATATAGTGGCTAAATTAACAATAAATAAAGCTTTTACTTCTGAAGTTTCCAAAGAGCACAGCAGTAATGACTTAATTAACTTCTTTACTTATAAGATTGATAATATCAGGGAGAAAATGATAACTATGCAACCGTCTACTACAGTATCGCATTGCATTGTAGTCTCCCTGAAGAAAAAAATCCATTCATTCATTGCAATAGGAGAGGAAGAATTTACTAAACTCGTTAAATTATCTGCATCAACAACATGTTTGTTAGACCCTATACCGACTAAGCTACTGAAAGAGATGCTTCCAGAGGTCATAGATCCTCTTCTTAATATCATTAATTCATCTTTGTCTCTAGGATATGTACTGAAAACCTTTAAGCTGGCTATGATTAAACCTCTTATTAAAAAAATGCTACTTGATTCTAGAGAATTAGTCAATTACAGGCCAATCTCAAATCTACCCTTTTTGTCAAAGATAGGCTACTAGAAAAGGCAGTATCCACACAACTATGTTCCTTTTTAGAAAGAAATGGAATCTGAAAGGATTTCCAGTCAGGATTTAGTACAGAGACTGCTCTCATTAGAGTCACAAATGATTTACTCTTATCATCCGATCATGGTTGTATCTCTCTATTAGTATTACTTGATCTTAGTGCTGTATTTGATACCATTAGTGGTTTAGCATTAGCATGGTTTAAATCATACTTATCTGACCGTTATCAGTTTGTAGCAGTAAATGAAGAGATGTCTCATCAATCACAAGTTCAGTATGGCGTACCACAAGGCTCAGTACTAGGACCGCTGCTGTTCACTCTGTACATGCTACCCTTGCGAGATATCATTAGGAAGCATGGGATTAGTTTTCACTGTAATGCTGAAGATACCCAGTTCTATATCTCTTCACGCCCCAATGAAACATGGCAATTCAAGAAATTAACAGATAATGCATATCTTATATAAAAATTTGGATGACTAGTAATTTACTATTTCTTAATTTCTCAGATTTTCTAATGACTAAACCAAAAACCTCTGTACATACTAACCTAGAAAACTGTCTAACACTTGATGGTTGCTCTGTCAAGTCTTTGTCGTCAGTTAGAAACCTGGGTGTGCTCTTTGATACCAATCGTTCATTTGAAAGTCACGTGTCTAGTATCTGTAAAGCCGCATTCTTCTGTCTTAAATATATATCTAAATTACGTCATATGCCTTCAATGAAAAATACAGAAGAACAGTTAGTTCATGCGTTCATGACCTCAAGGCTAGATTATTGTAATGCTCTACTGGGTGGCTGCCCTGCACGCTTAATAAACAAACTACAGCTGGTCCAAAACGCAGCAGCTCGAGTTCTTACCAGAACCAGGAAGTATGACCATATTAGCCCGGCTCTGTCAACAATACATTGGCTCCCTATTAAACATTGTATACATTTTTAAATATTGCTGATTACTTTCAAAGCACTAAATGGTTTAGCTCCGCAGTGATTGAGCGAGCTCTTAACGCATTATAGTCCTTCACGTCTATTGCGATCTCAGAATTCCGGCCAGTTGATAATACCTAGAATATCTAAATCGACTGCTGGCGGTAGATCCTTCTCCTATTTAGCACCAAAACTCTGGAACAGTCTTCCTAACATTGTCTGGGAAGCAGACACACTCTGTCAGTTCAAAGCTAGACAAAAAACACATCTCTTTAACCTATACATTCTTATTATACAAATCAGTTAAATGATTATTAGGCTGCATAAATTAGGTCAGCCGGAACCAGGAACACTTCCTATAACACCCAATGTACTCGTTACATAATAAGAAGAATGGCATCTACGCTAATGTTAATCTTTCTGCTTATTCCGAAGTTTACTGTAGTCAGCCGGATCCGGGCCATATCCAGATCAGATGGAGGACCTGTGCCTAGACACGACCACAACGCATCCCTGAAGTGTCAGCAGAGATTGTGCCAACTAGACTCTCCCCTGTGAAGACCTCATTGACACGACAGCCATTGGCTCTGATCCTCAACAAACCAGTCTCCATACCGGCGTGATGACTCTGGTCTTCAACCAGATGGAACTGGATAATATTCTGATTGTTCCAATCCAATCGAACTTCTGACCTGTAATGCTGCCTGAATCATAATCATACACTGTTCGTTCGCTGGCCAGAGGAGAACTGGCCCCCGACTGAGCCTGGTTTCTCCCAAGGTTTTTTTGTCCATTCGGCACTGATGGAGTTTTGGTTCCTTGCCACTGTCGCCTTTTTTCACCTTTCTTGCCACTGGCTTTTGGCTTGCTTAGCTGGGGACATTTAATTTTACATTAACATTAATTAACATTGACTGAATCTTAGAACATGTTAGATATTAATGCATATTAGAACTCAACCGAGCTGGACCATGACATCACGGTTTTCTCCAGAGCGGAAATATACATAAATTAACTAAATTAATACTTTTTTTACAACAAAAATGAAACATCACTGAACTTACTTCAAGGGATAATTCACTGCTGGAAAGATGAATGTGTATTTAAATTGGGTCATTTATGTAGTAGA